>NC_068356.1:38872821-39051819 GCF_020536995.1 Dreissena polymorpha
GAGCAGTTATGATGCAAAGCTCAAAATGTAAGTGGAGTTCAAGGATATCGGAAAAATGCTTTAGAGCTGTACAAAACAATAGTCCGTGTGTACCTCTTTTTCAGTCTTTTCATAGTTTGCTTTTATGCTGTGTATTGGCATTCAAAGGACATGTGCATGTGTTTTTGTATTGTTTTGATGAGGTTGTCTGTTTGTTTTTTATTCAAGAGACATGTACGTGTATTTTTGTATTGTTTTGATGAGTTCTTTTTCTGTCTCACTTAACATATAGTTTATAGAGCAAGAATAATGTTATTTTATTGATGTATTTAATATAAATCTGCCCCTAAGCTTAATCAATGAACATATAATAAGAACCTTGACGCTAAAGCAGTACATTTGCGAATAACAGGCAATTTTAATAATCATATCTTACTAATTATAAGGTCATCGCAACAGAAAACTCGCGAAAACGTGCAAAAAAAAACTGAATGGGAATTAAAAGTATCATTTATGCGTAGAATGTTTAAATGCAAATCTATTTCACGGATACCGGGTCAATGATACTGAGCTATTCATAACAATTTTTCTCGGTGTGTTGTGTTGTGTTTTTTTCTTTTTTCTGTTGTTCATTTTGTTTAGGTTGTTATATTGTTCGAAATATATAACCGCCATATACATGGCAACGATTATATTTTGTATCGATTTTGGTGACCTTTTCTGTCTCACTGTACATATATTTTCTTGTACATGTAAACTGTTGTTTTATTTTGCATTGAAATTTATAGTTGGATCCGATTATGTCTTTATTCCTATAGATCTATCATGTCTAATGTTGTACTACTAATCTTTTATTGTTGTTTTTTTTCTCGTTTTTGTGATTATTTCTTTTTATTTCTCCATTTCTATATAATATTCAGCTGTTTGTATCCATAATTTGTGTTTTCTTTTTTCGTTTGCATGTATGGATATCTTATGTCTTATAATAGAAACCAACTGGACATTTTTTTTAATAGGGACCAACTGGACAAGCATACACAAATTATCATTTACATCACCCTCCACCTCTTTAAATGATTAAGATATGTACTTGAAATGTAAAATGGCTAAACAATAAAGACAAACGCATAAAAATCTTCAAATGGTTAGACGAAAAAAAAGAACAATCCTATTACAAGAAAGTCACTTGACACATACTTTAACACAAACCTTAAAAGATGAATGGGACGGAGACATCTATCTTAGTGGTCAACATACTAATAAACAAGGCGTTGCCTTTCTGATAAAAAATTATATTGGGATCAGAATCGATAATGTTAACGAAATAATAATTGGCAGACAAGCGAGTATAGATATCAAAATACACGAAACACAATTAACATTAATCAACGTTTACGGCCCTAACATAGATGATTCCACATTTTACGAAACATAACAATCCTTTATAATTAATAACCAAGATAAAAACATTATATAGTCGGTGGCGATTACAATACGGTTCTTAAACCAGTATTAGATAAAAAGAATGGAAACCTTTATACTCGTCCTAAAAATAGAAACATGTTAAATAACATAATTGAAAACAACAATATGATAGACATCTGGCGTACAGTATATCCAAACGAGAGCAAATTCACATGGCACTCAAACACAAAACCATCAATATTCTGTAGATTAGACGATTTTTTAATATCCGAGTCACTTTGCAACATTATTGACACATGTAACATAAAACCAGGATTTATGACTGACCACTCTCTAGTTGAACTTAAACTACACAAAATACAGCCTGAAAGAGGCCCAGGAAACTTTAAAATTAATAACAGCATCTTATTAGATACACAATATCAAGCACAAATAAAACAGGAAATATTAAATACATTTCGAAAAAATAAAGATGCAAACCCAAACACCTTATGGGAAGTAATTCAAAGAAATATACGTAACACAACATTTAGATACCCATCATTTAAACAAAAAGAAACACACACACTTGAAACTGAAACCATCAAAACCATTGAAACACTTGAAAAACAATTGCATCAAACAAACACAAATGATACCACCGACATTGCAAATGAAATAGCATTAAAAAAACAAATAGGAGATGGAATCTATCATACACATCTCAATGGGATAATACTAAGAGCACGTGCACAACATGTTGAACAAAATGAAAAAAACATACAAAATACTTCGCAAACATTAAAAAACGTAGAATATATATATATTAGCATATCTTGTATAACATGTCTGAACAGTATTGCTTTGAAAAATAACTTTGTTGTATGATCATATACATGTATACATTGTATGTATTATATTGAATAAAAAAAATAATAATATTGATGTCTCTTATCACTTGTCGTGTCAGTCTGATCATACACCTATTTGGAATGTCGCACAAATTTCAGTGAAAAAAACGGTGTCAAATATTGAAACGATTTTAAAAGCAAGTTATTTATCAAATATTTTTTTTGTTTATTTATAATTATGTTTAATTATAAGTGTATATTTTATACACGAAGTCACTTATGTTATATCAATCTAAACAAATAATTAACAATGATCATATCAATATTTACGCATGTATACATTTATTAAGGTTTACTTTATACACTTCGTTCTTGAATTTTTATTTTTTCCAGTTAAAATTTATCATGCGGTTTCATAATATGAAAATTAAATGCAAAGTAAAGCAACAAAAAATAAACTCAATTATTAGGGAATAATGATTCGTTAACCATGTATTATACATTTTAAAGAATATCGATTGATAAATCTCTTTCATTGACAAGAAAGCGAAGAAGAAAATAAAACATAATTATAATATGGAGATACAGCGAACAAAAAAGAAATGACCTTCACGAGTATAATTTATGAGTTGAAAATGAACGAATTGTTCGAATAAAATCGATAGTTCAGTGTTCAGACTATACGTGTGTTTTTTTAGTAATTTTGAATAAAGCGATCACAAGATTTAGTCTCACAAGATCTAAGTAGAGCAGATAATTATATTGACTTACCATTTTTTATGTGTAACATTAACATTTTATCACTTTCTGTTATGCATATGCACTTGATTTTTATTTTATATTAATGTAAGATCAATTTTATATAAATCATTGACATCATATCTCCAACAATTATGACTTCAACGTTTTCTAAACGATTTCGACTATTTCTAATTAAGTTTTATCACAGATAACTACCAATTATAAATAGGCTTCATCTCGTTGATTTTTGCCAAGCCATTTTACACGAAAGGCAAAGACTTTTACATATCTTGTTCAAAGCTAAAGTGCCCAAGTTTTGAAACATCACGTGCTTGGTTGTACTATCGTGTCCGTTTGTTTTCATGTAAACATATTAAGTTACACTATCCGATTAACGCACTTATTGGTTCAGTCGCTTCTCCATTAGACGTTGGATTTCAATGACAGGCCCCGATCATCATAAAAGGTCACCTCACAACACATGCAATATTCAGTTTCAATTGGATTTTGTTCATTATTCAAACTAATTGATTTTCATCTTGTTTGCTGTTTTCTTTTATTTTTTTAACAATTAAACGTATTGTTTAAGCAAACAAATAAGGGTCATCGTATCGAAAAACACGATTACAAGATAAGTGGAAAATGCCTTTAAACTAAGTTACACTTCTAAAACTAATTTGGATTTTTGGTCCATTCTTTAATTGTTAGGCTGCCTGTCAAAACAGGTTATACAAGGTTCGAGGTTTTCTGGAGATAGATTAAATGTCGCATGACATTTATCACAATTTCGACGATAATGTTAGCGTGGAAGAAACGAATTATTTAACTTTACTTAGAGTCTATTTCTATAAATCGCATTACTTCACAATGCAGTTTTCCTAAAATGCGATCTGTTGCGGAAGTCGTTTTGATTAAAAACACAATTGTGCTTAAGAACATATTATTTACTGGAGAAGTATCTTTGGGATTATTTTTTTTTATCTCGTGACGATATTCAGATGCAAAGACATTATTGAAGAAAATGCCACCAGGAAGACATATCTTCGTTTGAATTTTTTATTGAAAAAAAAGGTTTTTTAGCAATAAATTAAACTACATATAATTATGTTTGCTTAAAAAAGATATCGATTTTAAAGCCTAGAAATGTAAATATATAGAAATACAAAATGATAAATATTCATTTCTCTAAAATAAAATAAAAATCTTAGAAACTACGTAATTCGCTCCTTGACATACTTCATTACACTTAAAACCTATTTTCTCTTGCTTTGTTCCTTCTGGTTGTCTTGTACTAAGGTTTTAACCTCATTTATAAGTTTTACCTTGTCATCATTTTTATTATGTTTTTATTAGGCATTGGTCACTTTTTTGCCTACGTACTTGATTAAAAAGCAGTTTCACATGTTTTGTTTACTTTTTTTATTTTGCCTTGTCTTTAGTTTAATTTCAGTACACGATATGCTAGTTCAGTCATATGAATTTATCGGTCTGATGGACCTAATATACCGCCGTAGACTGCTGGAGACAATTCAGTACTTTGTTGTCGGCGTCAATGTTTTCCAACATGAGCCCGTATGATGCGCTGCTGTACATCAGAGGTGAAATGCCCACGTACGTATGTTTGAGCTGCTAGGATCAATGCACGCTCGTATGTAACACGTTAAGTAGATAGACTTTTGAAAATGTCAGTTTAAATAGGGGTTTTCGCTCAATATATTTGATTTACTAGCTCAAGTATAGAATTGAAAACCGTCGCGTTCGAGTGTAATTCTTATAGTGTGTTACCTATAAAAACTACTTACCTACTACCGATTTGTTACTGTGTTTGTCCCACGCGTCGAGCTGTTCTACTGTTCGTAAAACACGACAGTTGTCAGCAAAAGATAAGAGACACCTCTCAACCTTTATGGTTAACTTACAAATGGCGAATAACCTAACTGAAATTAGAAAGATTGCAACATGCAAGCACAATTTCAAATGCATAAGCAAATATTGGAGAAATATGGTGTCATTTAATACTGGTTCCCATGATATTATAAACGCCACACTTTTACAGTCAACAGTTTCAACTGAAGCGTTTCATTTTGGTTTCATTCCGTCATTAATCAATTCGTGTGCACATTTTTGACGCGCGTTTTACAGTGTTTTTTAGTTTGGTTAGTTTTAAATCGATTGCAATGTTTGTAATATTCGACATTTATTTGTTTGATTTTAAATCAGTTATCATACAAAAAAGTTCACAGATTTTTTTTTTTTTGGGGGGGGGGCGTGGTCAAGCAAATAAAGACTTTTAGGTATTAGTTATAAAAAAAATTGTAACTTACATATTCTTTATCGTTAAATAAAATAAAGCAACAGTTGTAACCAAGTCATTTATCACTCGAAATTAGCTTAATTTGTTTATGATTATACAATATGTGAACCTATAATGAACGGCATAATGAACGTACATATTATCTCTATTTGTTGTAAATGTCAGATGCACTCAAAGGCACGAGATGTTATTGTTGCGTTTACATAATTGGATGTTTTCTCATAAACATGTATTAAGATTAAACCATCGTACAATAATCTCCGATAATGTATTGCTTGTGGTATCTGTGATCTGTAATCTCAGTCAATTAAAGTGGGATAAAGTCAAGAGTTTTGTTCCAAATAATCAAACGATCAATTTTTACAATTGTGATAAATTATGAAAATTTTGAAAATATGATATTTATCACTTAATTCCTTTAAGTTAAAAAATAAATAGTATGATATGTATGCCACTTTTCAATACATGGAACCAATAACATGTCTATTATTAAAAACAATTATAAGCCTAAGCATTACTTCAATGCTAATGCACGCTCCCGTGCTGGTTTTAATACACACTTACTGAATCTCAACTTTTGTATCTGTAAGCACTGAACCAGGACCGATACTTCTCTCGTCAAAGCTGTCTCATAGATGTTAAAGCAAACACAATAACAGTCCGGAACCTGTTTTGGTTGTGATATATTTTTCGCGACAGCGTATAACAAAGACATCCCACCATGCTCTTAAATCGAAAGCTGTTTGCATATACTTAATCTATGTATGTAGTGAAAAAGGAAATGTTATAGAAACGTCGTATCATGCTAGAAGTTTTATGATGTTCAGCAGAATTTTTTTTCAGCAGAAAATTATTTGCTGTTGAAAAAAGCTGCACTTACGTTTATTTTCTGACACGATTGCTTTAGAACTATTATTCTGCTTTTATTCTTAGAAGTTTAATTGTTTCGAAAAAAGCTCACGATATCGTATATACGCGCTTGAATTTATACGTTTGCGGTCGATATTAAATCATTCTTTCTTGGAAAATCACACGTAATTTGTATATATATATATATAATGAAATGGTGCAAATAGCACTTGTTACCATAAGACCGGCTATCATTTTATGAATAGTTTTATTTGTTTTTATTATTTATTATTTGTTCGCCTGTAAAACAAACAAACACAGTTGTTTAGCTGAGTTCTGCCTGGCTGACCAAGTGTTGTATTTTGAAACATAATACATGTACTGCAGTACCTTTATATCTGATAATAATTTAAGGTAAGTTAAAGTAAACATAGATATAAAGAGGCGATTGGCTTTTACCTTTTATCAGAACCGATATCATTCAACACAATGTACCGTGTCAAAATATAGGTCATGGTGTCGTACTGTTTTGATCTGAGCGATGTCAATCCCTTGTCATGACGTGACGGTAGACGATGAAAAAGAAACATAAAACGACAAAAATGGTTAGTGCCACACATGGTTTATGTAATAGTAATAAACATGATATGGTTTTGAAAATATATATTTTATGGTGTATGCATGAAATGCATTGTACACACAATTTCATATGTAATATTATAAACATGTATTGATTTGCAGCGTCCACAGAAGACTGTTCATTAGTTTTAGCAGTAACGCTTGATTTCGATGTTACTACGTACTATATTTTACCAGCGTTGACGTCAATATTTGAAGCGTAGTAAAGCAGGAGAATTATTGACAATTTTAAGGTTTACCCAGACGAATCTTGATTTAATCGCGCGTTGAAGGATGTGCCTTGTAAGGAACCCTTTTTTTCAATTTACAGCTCTGAACTATGCACACTTGAAGTATGCTGTTTATGTCTTCGTCTACAAGACAGAATAAACGAGTCTTGTAAGGATTAACTATAACTAATACGCTTTGTATCAAATGCAACTTATATTTGTTTTCCAAAATGAAAGCTAATTTCAAATACCAAATAAAGAAATACGTCTTTTTCTTTTCATACAGATAGTAAATTGTCCGAACGTAAACCTCGCTCGATTATTGCCAGCTGTAACTGGCGACGTTAACCCAAAAATGGTCTGATAAAAAAAAAACCAGTAAAATTGTATTTCATAAATAAGATTTTTTCATAAACATGCACAATTATTGAACACATTTCATTTGGCAATTCAGTTATTATAATTTATGTTTAGTGTGTTGTAACCTTCATAACAACATTCTTTCATCACTTCCGCTTGTGAAAACGAAACTGCATAGACCTTATAAACATACAAACTTGTGAATACTAATCCATTATTTTAAATATGATGACTAAACTTGTGAAAGGAGGATTCTCAATAACAATTTTACGGTTTAGTCCATCCATTCTTCGCGTCGAACCACCACTATTGTGTAACTGAAGTGTACAATTAATCGTAAGTATGGAGGGCTGGTGTGCCATTGTTATTGGAATGGAATTAAGCTTTTTTCCTAATCAGTTCTTCTCAAACTGGTGAGTGATCATTTTTTGATAAGTTATTAATTATCGATGAATAGCAATCGGCAACAAGAAATTAATATCGTTAGGCCTAAATAATATGCCCTGTAATATGTTTAAAAACAAATCGGTTGTCGATAATGCTTTTTTAGAGGTTCATTTATGTTCGGCTGTGTTAATCTATAGTCCAGTCTTATATCCATATCTCTAAGCTTAGTTTTTCCTTTATACGATTTTAACCGTACATCTTCTTAAATGAAACCCAAAGTCTTACAAATGAAATATGTCATATCAACTTTACCTTACCGATGATTTTTTTTCTGAAACCTGAAACAAATATTTATTTGACATGCAGACGAATGCAAATTAATTATCTACACAAATGTACTTTGATTATTTTGCTATTTCAACAAATGGTTTGTACATGTAGCACCTAATCTAAATGTGTGTTTACTCGTCGATGTGTCGTCATCATTAAATAAGGAAACATAACGCCCACTTCAAAGAACATGATAAATGGGAAACCCCGTCTCGATTAAACATCAAATCGAAAAATAGCTCTCATTTCTCTTGATGGAGTCACGAGAACCTGCAATTTTTTTCGGGAAAAAAATGGCTTAAGATTGTGTCGATTTAATTCTTTAACACGTTCATCATTAATATTGGCAAAATATTTTTTTTATTTGTATTAGCTCACAAATAATGCAGACGAAATTTTGCAAATCAGTATGGGCTTAGCTATGCCAGGAACCATAACTCATGACTGCCTGTGTGGATAACTGCAGTAAAATTAAGCGCGTCTGCTCTAACCACCGCATCTGCCTGTTCTCACTGGTAAACTACATAGTGTGTATTTAACAGCTTGTAAGACAACGTTAGCCAGTCTAGTGTTTACTAGACTTGCGACACCTTAAGGGTTTCGCGGGATGGAATGAGTGGGGAGATCATATACACTTTTCAGCTTTCCGGAAGCAAGGACCCTCTGGACGTGAAACACCAGCTTTCCAACACTATATGATTCCAGTTCCAAAGCACATATTGCATTAGTTCAATGAGAAGAATTCCCAATTTTGCATAAAACGGCATATTCACAAATCTCTGAAAAACAAACAGTGCTTAAAATTATTTTAAGTAGTCATTTACTATTAAATTGATTATGTCCTCTGATTGTTGCATTTTTAATTTAAATATGTGTTCTTATATGCATTTATTGTTGTATTGACAGAAAAAAAAAATGGATGCCCATTCTTAGTTTGCTGTGTTAGTCTCAGGGCTCGAAATCAACACTCGCACACTCGCAAAATGCGAGTGAAAAATACTGATTGCGAGTTAAGTTTTAAGCCACTAGTATTTTTTTGCGAGTAATGAAATAGTCGGGAAAAACTAGTAATATAAATGCACTTGACGTCATGAACGCTAAACCGTAGGTCAATTTATAGAACGTCTGAATACCTGTATGCGGAAGCGCGCACCTTGTATGTAGACTGGTATACTTATAGTACAGATACGCGGATAGTATTGGAACAAAGAACGTGAAACAGTTGACAATTCACATTTGTTCATTGAACTAGAACAGACATGGCATCGAAGCCAAACACAATTAGTTTCTATTTGCCTGCAGACGGAAATAAAAATACGAAAGATAAAGTAAAGTTAACCGTTGATTTGTATTTTGGTGACGTCGCACTCAACACACGATATCATAGCTGATTTTTTTCAATATTTGAAAACCCATTACAAATATCCCGAACTGACACTTACACTTTGTTTTCTGAGTGAACATGACACACTTATATTTGAAAACAATACCCTTATGGTCCAAGGAACTGATATATTTGTATGATTGCAGAAATAAAATGTGTATGCTAAGTACTTTTTATTTTGTTTTAATAGTACTAAATTAATGTCCAAACTTTTGTATGTTTCCTGCAAAATTTGCGAGACTGTTTTTGATTTTGCGAGTTGGTATTAAAGCAGCTCGCAATGTTTTGCAAGTAGAAAAAAAACGTTAATTTCGAGCCCTGAGTCTACCCTAAATTTAAACATGTTTCTTGCATAATTGAATTATCAAAAACTGCATACTTTTAAAGGCATTGTCAGAGTTATTTGGGTAAGTAAGAGTCAAAGTATAGCAAATATATTCATTTTTCTTAAAGTGAATCATCCTCTGAAGCCCCCACTGGGATTCAAACCCAGATCTCTTTCCTTTGGGAAGGAAAGTATTCTATCTTGAAATACAAGGGCAAGTAAGAGGACAATTAACAATTTTAAACCTATAAACATATAAACTTAATTTTTTACATAACCTTAGAAACAAGACAGACATCTCTGAATCTGAAATACATTACATGAATGTTCAAGTATTGTATTTATCCTTGGTACACAGAACTGCCTAAAGATGCGTAAAATACCAGTATTCAAATATGAAAATATCCCATGTGTTTGTTTTTTGCTCTGTTAGAATCCCTATTTTATTTTAATAAAGCAGTTTTTTCCTTCTCCTGAAAATTTAACAAAATGCTACTTTTTACATTCAGAAAATGACATGTGTTCGTAATGTCAATTTCGAAAATTTGGTAAAAACATTATTTTTACAAAAGAGGTAGACTTAATATATTAAACAGTTGATGTATGTCACCTTAATACAAAACACAAAAATGGAAAAAGTAAAAATGTATAAAAATGTCAGTTACATGACTTAAAACATTAAGTAGACGATATAACTTTGATACTTTAGGATTAGAGTAGACCTTAACACGAAACTTAACCAATTTTTCAATTTTCTAACTATAAATTATTATTATTCTGTCAAAAAAACAGAAAAAATTGGGTACGAAAAAAATGTGTGTACAAAAAAATGTGAGTACGAAAACAATTGAGTAAGAAAAAATTATGCCGAAAAATAAAATGCTGAAATAGCTTGGGGTCTTGACCACCAAAACGGCTTGTATTTAAATTATGCTAAAATAGCTCAGCAAACTGGCATGTATTTTAATTATGTTGAAATGGCTTAGGGTCTCGACCACTAAACTGGCTTGGATTTTAATTATGCTGGAATAGCTCGGGGTCATGACCACCAAACTGGCTTCGATTTAAATTATGCTGAAATAGCTCAGGTTTTCGACCACCAAACTGGCTTGTATTTTAATTATGCTAAAATGGCTTGGGTTCTCGACCACTTAACTGGCTTGGATTTTTATTATGCTGGAATAACTCGGGGTCATGACCACCAAACTGGCTTAGAATTATATTATGCTGAAATAGCTCAGGATCTTGACCACCAAACTGGCTTGGATTTTAATTATGCTGAAAAGCTGGGGGTCTTGACCACCAAACTGGATTGGATTTAAATTATGCTGAAATAGCTCGGGATCTTTCCCACCAATCTGGCTTGGATTTTAATTATTCTCATAGCTCCGGGTCTTGACCACCAAACTGGCTCTTATTTTAATTATGCTAAAATAGCTCAGGATCTTGACCACCAAATTGGCTTGGATTTTAATTATGCCGAAATAGTTCAGGATCTTCACCACCAAACTGGCTTGGATTTTTACATTGTAGAAATAGCTCAAGGTCTCGGACACGAATCTGGCTAGGATTTTAGTTATGCGGACATTACTCAAGGTCTTGGCCACGAAACTGGCTAGGAATTATGCTGAAAAAGCTTGGGTTCTTGACCACCAAACTGGCCTTGATTTTAATTACACCAAAATAGTTCAGGATCTTGACCACTAAACTGACTTGGATTTTAAATATGCTCAAATAGCTCGAGGTCTCCGCCACGAAACTTGCTAGGATTTTAATTATGCTGAAAAAGCTCGGGGTCTTGACCACCAAACTAGCCTGGATTTTAATTACACCGAAATAGTTCAGGATCTTGACCACTAAACTGACTTGGATTTTTATTATGCTGAAATAGTTCGGGGTCTCCGCCACCAAACTGGCTTGGATTTTAATTATGGTTAGAAAGCTCGGTGTCTTTATAAAAAAATGGCTTGGATTTTAATTATGCTGAAAAAGCTCCGGGTCTTGACCACCAAACTGGCTTAGATTTTAATTATACCTAAATAGTTCAGGATCTTGACCACTAAACTTACTTGGATTTTAGTTAGGCTGAAATAGCTTGGGGTCTCCGCCACCAAACTGGCTTGGATTTTAATTTTGGTGAGAAAGCTCGGGTCTTGACCACAAAAAAGGCTTGGATTTTAATTATACTGAAATAGCTTAAGATCTTTACCACCAAAGTGGGCGGGGCTCTGGGGTGGGCAATGTGGACATGGATGGTTGAGATTGTAATTAAATCGGTGTAGAAATAAAGTACTTAATGTAAAATAACATAAAACAAGAGCTGTCAGAGGACAGCGCGCTCGACTATTTGAGTGCTTGACAGTATAACGTAAGCCATTATGGGGAAATTGTTCATATTCAATAATTTATTAGACGATCTTTCAAAAATAAAAAAGGAAACAAAAAATTGGGGGTGGGGGTTGAGAGGGGGTATAATGTGGTGCGTGTGGTCTATTAGACAATCTTTCAAAAATAAAAAAAATAAAAAAAAATGGGGGGGGTGGTAGGGGGGGTTAGGGGGGTGAGAGGGGGGTATAATATGGGGTGTGGTAATTTATTAAACAAGAGGGCCTGAAAGGCCCAAAGTCGCTCACCTGAGATAACAAGATATTATTTGGACAAATCTTCTGACCAAGTTTCACGAAGATCAGAAAATAAATGTGGCCTCTAGAGTGTTAACAAGGTTTTACTATAGCCATATAAGGAAAACTGCCCCGCCCCCTGGCAGCCATGTTTTTCAACCAACCGGCATCATTTTTGAACTCTTCCAAGATATTATCGGGATGAATCTTCTGACCAGGTTTCATGAAGAACGGACAGTTCATGTGGCCTCTAGAGTGTTAACAAGATTTTACTATAGCCATAAAAGGAAAAATGCCCCGCCCCCTTGGAAGCCATTTTTTCAAGCAGTGTTTTTTTTCACAAATAGGGGAATGGTGGCGGGGCCCGTCCAAAGGGGAAAAACGCGTCGTTTTTTAGGAAAAGGGGAAAATTAAAATTTCACTCTTTTATATTTTCTGAAATTTATATGAATACACATGTATGTATGAATGTAATACTCACAGCTGAATTTCTCTGTCCTTTTTTTTTAAAATATATACCATTGATTTTTTCAACATTAGTTTCAGACAGTTAAGCCTTCATGCACAGTCTCAGTTTTCCTAGCCATTTTGAGTCTAATAAGGACTTTCTAATGGATAAAATGGCAAATGTTACTTAGCATTTTTTTATCAATAAAATGGACCAAATTAAAATGTTTTTATCATTAAATATTGACACAATATATATAGATACATCAGGCCTTTTCCTGGCCATTTTGGGAAAAGCATGAAATTCACATGAAAAGTACACTGTTCTGGGAAATACTAATTGTATGTAATTCTTTATAATTATTCAAAATCATATAATATTATTAATTTGTTATATACTTTGTTAGTTGTTATGAAATGAATATTTATAACAGAGTTCTTTCTAAAAAATAAAAATATTTTGGAGGGGATTTTTTTCTACAAAATCGGGGAAAAATATATACTCTTTTTTTAGGGGAATGGGGCCGAATATCAGCCCAGAAATTGCCCTTAAAAAAACACTGTCAAGCAAACATAATTATTTTCGAACTCATCCAAGATTTCATTGAGACCAATCTTCTGACCAAATGTCATGAAGATTGGACAATAAATGTGGCCTCTAGAGTGTTAACAAGGTTTTACATAATAGCCATATATAGCCATATAAGGAAAAATACCCTGCCCCTGGTGGCCATGTTTTTAAAGCAACCAAAACCATTTTCGAACTCATCCAAGATATCATTAGGAAAAATCTTCTGACCAAGTTTCATGATGATCGGGAAATAAATGTGACCTCTACAGTGTTAACAAGGTTTTACTATAGCCATATAAGGAAAATAGCTCCGCCCCCGTGGTGGCCATGTTTTTTAACCAACGGGCATCATTTTTAACTCTTCCAAGATATTACCGGGATGAATATTCTGACCGAGTATCATGAAGATCAAACTATAAATGTTGCCTCTAGAGTGTTAACAAGATTTTACTATAGCCTTATATAGCCATTTAGGGAAAAATGCCCCGCCCCTTGGCGACCATGTTTTTCAAGCAAACGTAACCATTTTGGAACTCATTCAAGATATCATTAAGGCAAATCATCTGACCATATTTAATCAAGATTGGACAATAAATGTGGCCTCTAGAGTGTTAACAAGGATTTACTAAAGCCATATAAGGAAAAATGCCCCGCCCCCTGGCGGCCATGTTTTTCAACCAACCGGCATCATTTTTGAACTCATCCAAGATATTATTTGGATGAATCTTCCGACCAAATTTCATGAAGATTGGACAATAACTGTGGCCTCTAGAGTGTTAACAAGATTTTACTATGGCCATATATAGCGATAATTAGCCATAGAAGGAAAAATACCCCGCCCCTTGGCAGCCATGTTTTTCAAGCAAAGGTTACTATTTTTGAACTCATCAAAGATATCAGTGGGACAAATCTTCTGACTTAGTTTCATGAAGATCGGAAGATAAATGTGACCTAGAGTGTTAACAAGGTTTTACTATAGCCATATATAAAAAAATGCCCCGTTCCCTGGCGGCCATGTTTTTCAACCAACCGGCATCATTTTCGAACTCGTCCAAGATATTATTGGAATTAATCTTCTGACCAAGTTTTATGAAGATCACACAATAACTGTGGCCTCTAGAGTGTTAACTAGATTTTACTATAGCCTTATAAAGCCATATAAGGAAAAATGCCCCACCCCTTGGCAGCCATGTTTTTCAAGCAAACATTACCATTTTCTAAATCATCCAAGATATCATTGAAACCAATCTTCTGACCAAATTTCATGACGATTGGACAATAAATGTGGACTCTACAGAGTTAATAAGACAAATGTTGACGCCGTACAACGGACAACGGCTCACCATGAGCACATATTGTGCTCAGGTGAGCTAATGATGTTCAAAAAATATATAAATAAATTGGGGGGATAGGGGGGTAGAGAGGTGAGAGGGGGGGGGTATAATGTGGGGTGGGGTAATTAATAAGATGTTTAAAAAAAAATGGGGGGGAGGGATTCTGGGTAGGGGCGTGGGGTATTGTTTGGGTGGAATCCATTGTGGTATTCAGGTAAGTGTTGTTTTGTCAAAGTAATAATAAAATGTGTTCATAAGTAAAGAAGTTATGGCAATTTAAGCAAAATGTTCAATTATCTAAGTGTACAAGGGGTCATATTTATGTCTAAATGCTTGATACATTGGTCTGCTCTTGTTTATAGGTTGGGGTCATGTTGGTAAAGAAGTATGCAAAATATTAAAGCAATTATCAAAGAATATAGGAAATATTTGGGGAAGTATACAAACTTTAACATAGATTTATCAATAATATGCATATTCTAAGAATAAAAGGGGCAATAATTCAGTAAAAATGCTTGATACAGTTTTCTGCTATTGTTTATTGGTTGGCGTCATGATGGTTAACAAGTCTGCAAAATATGAAAGCAATATGTCAAGGAACATTGAAATTAGTTGGGGTAGTACGCAAACTTTAACATTTGCTGCATATTCTAAGTGGAAAAGGGGCCATAATTATGACAAAATGCTTGATAGTGTAGCGCGAGCCGCCGACTACTTGAGGCCGCCACCGAGCGCTATGTGCGCGGCCTCACAATGACGATGTGCCTTCCGAAACCCTCGGAAGGCCGATTACAAATAACAATTAATAAAAACTAATTTTTCTCAGGCTACCTGCCTTATGATTGGAAAATGAAGAGTAATTGAGTCGCCTTAAATATATACAATGCGACCAAAAGAGGGGAATCGATGCCTTCGACCGATTTCCTGAGGTCGCCACCGAGCGCTATGTGCGCGGCCTCACAATACCGATGTTCCTTCCACGAATCCTCCGGCTTCCGTGAAGCTACATGTCACCGCCTCCGTTTATATACTAGCGAATAGAGCGCCACCTAGCCAACGGAAAGACACGATCCGGAAACTACCGACGCTTCCGAATTCCATCCGCACTCTACGGAGATTACCGATCAGCATTTCTCCTTCACTAACACGGAAAAAAGCCGAATATATACGCAGGATATTACTAGAAACATTCCTTAAATATCAAATACTCTTTAAATGCTTAATACCTTATTTTTAGCCATACAAATAACTTACTTTATGAAGAACAAGTTACAATTTCATATTGTTTACCTGGCAAATTTAAAACCAAGGGAGGTAATTATACTGTAGCAATAAAAATACGCATTCCGGTAGTACGAAAACTTGAACATTTGCACGCTAACGCTTACGCAGATGCCGGGGAGAGTAGGATAGCTCCACTATATATATTTTATTTATAATAGTCGAGCTAAAAATGAGTGAAAATCTCTGACCCAGTTCCACCCCAACCCCCATTACTTTTGACCCAGGGGTCAGATCAAAATTCCAAATAGTGCAGGGTCGCACATTATGCTCATATAGCTACCATGTGCGTAAGTTTAAAACCTTTGAAGGTTCTTTTTCTTAAAGTGTAGGTAAAGATAGTGGCCAGGACGGACAGAGGGACGAACAGCGGAGATAACCAGAATATCCCCATGCTTTTCAAAAAGCGTGGGGATAATAAGCTAATTGTAGGTTTACAAGTAGCAAGTCAACTCGGCTGGACTGCATTAATCGCAGGAATAAGGGTAAACCTGTTCAGAGCAAACTAACGCTGCCAACAAAGCACAAGCTTTACGTGTCAGGATGCAGCACTATCAATACATTCTGCATCAGGAATTACACGACCGTAATGATTTTAGGGACCCCAAACCTGAATTTGACAGTCTTCCACACCTAAAGCATCAAAAATATTTTTATTTGCTTGTGTACCTGATTATGTTTTTTTATTACCTGTTTTGGCATCAACAACCTTTATCAATTCGCCCTCGGATAAGCCGCAGACATTCTGCTACTTGAAAAGTAAAAATACCAAATAGAAATAGATATAAAATACAAAAAAACATGCATTTATGTATTTTAATTGTTTTTTTATGTATAAAAGGAAGTGATAAAACTTGTTATATTCAGAATTTTATGAAATATGCAAGTTGGCTTAATGAATGCCTGCTGCAATGTCCGTATTGTAAATATGTCCGCCATTCCATGTTGGTGGAATGGGGCTCTTTTTAAATGATCATGCTATATGCACAAGCTTGCGTAAGTGGCTCACATAGTCCCTGGCGATGAATTCAGACATCATGTAGCACATTAACGCTACAGATCAACCAATATGCCTTTTGATTTTAAGTCTCAAAGCAATTTAGCCCTTATTTGGCCATAATAGGGTGGGGGATCTATTTGAAATACAACTATTCCAGATAACAGAATCTGAATAATCCAATTCATTCATTTAATGCACTTATCTTCTTCACTTTTGCTACGATATGACCATAAATCAGCTTTCCCAATAATATTTGGCATTTTATTGTTTATGAATGGTAAGAAGAAATTGAAGCAGCATTTTATAATATAAATTTAAAAATGCACTCGAACATGCACTTAAAAAAATTGTAATTCTAATCATATTAATTATTCTTCATTTTTCTCAATTGTATGGTTTAGCAGCTATATTTCCCAATTTCATGGTTTATCATGCTTATTTTCCGAATCCAAAAGACACTGGCTTTAACAAACTGTCTAAGCATGTACATATATATTAAAATCCCTTTATGAGTGATTATGGTTGATAAAAATCTAACATGTTATATCATAAATCTATATTGTTTGTATTTTTCGTAAACGTAATTACCCACCAGTGTGTTCAAATATATTTTTTTGTTTTTAATGACGTTGTTTCACACATTGCTGTAACCAGTAATTGTTTTCGCTTTATATTTTAGAGCCCGTACCTTATGGATTGGGAAAAAGCGAGATAGTCCATGGGAAAAAGTAAACATTATAAATATGATAATTAATGATTATAAATTACAGTTAACCAATTATTTATTAATGCATGATTTCTAAAATTTATATAATAAAATGCTGGGGAATTAAATTGCTGTATAATATACTCAATAAACCAATTTTTTAGTTTATTGGAAAAGTTTTGCATATTTTGGGGGAAATTCATGTCCGATTGGGAAAAATTGCTACTTTAATTTTTGCCATTGGGAAACGGCCTGTAAGAGGCTGTAATTACGGGGCAGAAAAATTCACTGGTAACGTACAATCCTTATACGGAATGAAGGCGTTTTATTTATAAAAATAACTTTTTTATTTTTTTGACACTTTAAAAAATGTTTAACTGTTTAATGTAATGTGTCGGACTTGTTATTATTAAAGTCTGGAGTTTTAATGAGATTACGTCACACAACATACGTATAAAAATATTTAACTGCACATCCGACTTGTCGTCATTAAAATCCAGAGTTAAAATGAAAATATGTCACACGAGATAGGTATTTCATACCATCTTCGCTCTCGTATGGTATAAAATAACTGAAGGGGTACATCCTAGTATAGTGGGGTATTTCCAGAGGCTATTAATAGATGCGCCTATTGATAAACAAACAAAGGATAGTCCACGGTTGATAACAACGCAATAGGTTAAGCTCTCACATACACCTCAATGACATAGTACAGTTCATTCGTAATTTGAGGCTAATAATAGATTGGGGAAAAGTTTACGCTTATTTATATTCTCAATTTATAAAACGTTGAACATAAGTTCAACAATAACTTCAGCGATACGATAGACAAAAACAAAAAATGTTTCATAATCACTTAACCCGAATATAACAAACAATTTATAATAATAAAACGAATGACCTGTTTCGTAACCTTGTTTATGCTACTACAGCGGGCATTTCTGGAAAACGTTCTTTGGTTCTCAACAGATAGCGGCGATCTTTTGTATATACGGGTGCTAGCAACGCATAAGTAGAAGGTTAGTAGAAGGTTTAGCTTATGTTTATATTCACAGTTCTCAATACATAGACAGTTTGATATGAGTTCATCAATTACTACAGGCATACCAATGTTTTTTTATAGCAATTTCAGGGCCGATATTCGGCCCCATTCCCTACCAAAAATAGTATATATTTTCCCCCTTTTTTTTTAAATCCCCTCCAAAATATTTTTTTTTTAGAAACAACTGCCTCATGATAGACATATCTCAAATTCATTTTATAAACATCTAACAAGGTATATAACTATAATTAATATGATTTCTTATTAATATAAAGAGTAATATTAAATTAGGTTTTCCCAAATCAGTGGACTTCATGAAATTTTTTTTCCAAAATGGCCAAGAAAAGGCCTGATGTATCTATATTGTGTCAATATTTGTTGATAAAAGCATTCCAATTTGGCCCATTTTCTTGTTAAAAAAATGCTCAAATTTGCCATTTTATTGATTTAAAAAATCCTAATTAGACTCTAATTGGCTTGGAAAACTGATACTGTGCATGACGGCTGAACTGACTGAAACTAATTTTGAACAAATCATTGATATATATTTAAGAACAAGATGTGTTTGAGAAACACAATTTCCCCTATATATGACCTTGACCTTGTGAAGGATGACCTTGACCTTGTGAAGGATGACCTTGACCTTTCACCACTCAAAATGTGCAGCTCCATCAGATACACATGCATGCCAAATATCAAGTTGCTATCTTCAATATTGCAAAAGTATTCATAAAATAAGCGATTTGGGCCACATATATTTGACCTCTGACCTTGAAGGATGACCTTGACCATGACATTTCACCACTCAAAATGTGCAGCTCCATGAGATACACATGCATGCCAAATATCAAGTTGCTATCTTCAATATTGCAAAAGTATTCATAAAATAAGCGATTTGGGCCACATATATTCGACCTCTGACCTTGAAGGATGACCTTGACCTTGACCTTTCAACACTCAAAATGTGCAGCTCCATCAGATACACATGCATGCCCAGTCGTCGAAATTCGCACTAGTCCGACAGCAAAAAACTAGTTTTTTTTCATTCGGACTTGTAGGAAATCCAATATTACAAGCCCGACGTGCTTGTACAATTCATTTAACAAAACAAGTTCGAATTTCATTTTCAATATTTGTAAACAAAGTTTTGAGCCGCTTAAATCAACAGCTGCTTATGTTTTAACACACTGCGCGCACGTGCCGGGCAATCAGCCGATAATTGGATTACTGCGCATAAAGCACATGGTTTTGTGGTTTCCAGATTATTATTATGTAAAATAAATCTTTTGCGTTTCGTTCGGGACACAGAGAGTAATGGCCGAACAGTTGTCATTCAGGTATGTCGTTGAGGAATGCGAATCTGAGGTAAGTGGGATTGACGCATTTGTCAACTGGCTTTTTGTAGAATAACCTGGCACTAAATTGCTTATATATTTTCTGGTGGTTCAGGTTTGCTCTCTCTTTTACATGGATATATGGGATACATTTCTGCTAATTTTTTACCTAAACTTAATGTATATATTTATAATTGTGATTAAATTGAAATCCGTGTGTGAAATTAATTTCTTCTTATTTCAGGATCCGAAAGAGGCTGGCTCAGATGAAGAGGAAGCTGACTTGGATGAGGGTGAAATTAATAAGAGAGTTGTATTGTGTTCTAAAGATTGAATAAATGAATGCTCCTTTGGATGTTTTATGTTATGTTTATCTGCATTTTTAACAAAAATGTTTGGGCTAGTAAAATCTGACTCGGGCTAGTTCAAATTCCCATATTACTAGCCCCACTTGCTTGTAGATTTACATCTAAATTTCAATGACTGCATGCCAAATATCAAGTTGCTATCTTCAATATTGCAAAAGTATTCATAAAATAAGCGATTTGGGCCACATATATTTGACCTCTGACCTTGAAGGATGACCTTGACCTTGACCTTTCAACACTCAAAATGTGCAGCTCTATAAGATACGCATGCATGCCAAACATCAAGTTGCTATCTTCAATATTGCAAAAGTATTCATAAAATGAGCGATTTTGGCCACATATATTTGACCTCTGACCTTGAAGGATGACCTTGACCTTTCAACACTCAAAATGTGCAGCTTCATAAGATACGCATGCATGCCAAATATGAAGTTGCTATCTTCAATATAGCAAAAGTTATTGCAAAATGTTAAAGTTGGCGCAAACAGACCGACAGACAGACCAACAGACAGGGAAAAAACAATATGTCCCCCACTACTATAGTGGGGGACATAAAAAGAACAGAGACATTCAGCTGTGAATATTACATTCATACATACATGTGTATTCAAATATCATTACATATAAAAGAATGACTTCTTAATTTTCCCCTTTTCCTGAAAAACGATGCGTTTTTCCCCTTTGGACGGGCCCCGCCACCATTCCCTAATAGGTGAAAAAAAACACTGCATACTATAGGCAACCTCAAAAATGCTTTGTTATCGCTAAAACCAAAACCAACTAAATACAAGGTCTGTTTTTAAAACATGCATGCCCCCATATGGGCTGTCCGTTGTACTGGCAGCCATTGTGTGAATACGACTTTTGTCACTGTGACCTTGACCTTTGACCTAGTGACCTGAAAATCAATAGGGGTCATCTGCAAGTCACGATCAATGTACCTATGAAGTGTCATGATCCTAGGCAAAAGCGTTCTTGAGTTATCATCCGAAAATTATTTTACTATTTCGGGTCACCGTGACCTTGACCTTTGACCTTGTGTCCTCAAAATCAATAGAGGTCACAGTGCCCCAGATAAGCTGCGTATCTGCGTCTTTCACCCTATTTAATTGCTTAAAAACGCAAAGAAACACAATATCATGGATATTTAAAACGCAACAGGTTTTACATATACGCAAATTCGTCAAATTTGATGCGTACAATACAATAGCTTCGATCGAAAATGCTTTGCTCATTTTCGGTATGTTCTCATTGGAATTATTTTCGTAATGCGGCGACGCTTTCATTCAGCATGCGCCTGGATGACGGAGCAGGAAAAGTCAAAGTTATCCAAACGCTCTGCGGTCTAGATTTCATTGTTGAATAAAGCGTCTGACCAAATTATTGACGAAGACATACATGCGTTTTAAATCTGACTTAATCCGTCGTTCATTGTGCATGTCTTTGTAAAGCGTCTGTACTTTCAGCTTCTATTACGATGCGAAATAAAATGTCTAAGAGAGGTCGAAAGATGTCCGCGATTGTTGCGTCAAAATATCAGTCGATCGCAAACGTTTTCGAACCAAAAAAGCAAAATCCCATAAGTGCCGATTCATTCATGTTATAATTTTTTTAAGTTTAAAGTTTATATTATGCACAGTTTCAAGGATTCAAGATGTTATGAAACATCAGTTTATTAAAGTAAATGATGAAAGTTTACAGTTTTATTGAATCAATACAAGTGTGCAGCTTCAACAGAAGTAAAGCGGCACTGGTTTTATGGTATAGATTTTTATATCTCATATCACCCTACTTCAAGAATGAAATCACCCTATTTATCAAAATCAATGGGTGAAAACCCTAATTCCCAAATAATTATCTGGGGCACTGGGGTCACCAGCGAGTCATGATCAATCTACCTATGAAGTTTCATGATCCTAGGCATATGCGTTCTTGAGCTATCATCCGAAAATCATATTACTATTTCGGGTCACCGTGACCTTGACCTAGTGACCTGAAAATCAATAGGAGTCATCTGCGAGTCATGATCAATCTACCTATAAAGTTTCATGATTCTAGGCATATTCGTTCTTGAGTTATCATCCGGAAACCATTTTACTATTTCGGGTCACCGTGACCTTGACCTTTGACCTAGTGACCTCAAAATCAATAGGGGTCATCTGCAAGTCATGATCAATGTACCTATGAAGTTTCATGATCCTAGGCCCAAGCGTTCTTGAGTTATCGTCTGACAACCACCTGGTGGACGGACGGACCGACCGACCTACCGACCGACCGACCGACCGACCGACATGAGCAAAGCAATATACCCCCTCTTCTTCGAAGGGGGGCATAATAACAATAAATATCTTTTTAAAATGTAGTCGGCGTATACGCTGACTTTGTAATAAAGTTTGCAATTTACTTTTCTAAATAAATAAATACAATTAAACAAAAGTAAAACTATTGTGTTGTGTTTTTCACTTGTATATTGCATATTCACCACATGAAATGTGTGTAAGCATTGTCAAACCAAACATTAGTGTGAGTAGATAAGAAATATACTACGGAAGAGCACTTCATATGTGTCCTCATATGCCTCGTTATGAGTATCTTTCTTCACTATAGAAATATATTGTATGTTGATATTTGATTTAAACGCAGTTTTCTTTTGACACATTTAAATCACACGTCCATATCAACGTCATGCGAAAATGGGTCTTATGCATTTCGGCAAGCGTTTGCGCAGTTTTCTTTCG
Source organism: Dreissena polymorpha (assembly GCF_020536995.1). Classification (NCBI taxonomy): domain Eukaryota; kingdom Metazoa; phylum Mollusca; class Bivalvia; order Myida; family Dreissenidae; genus Dreissena; species Dreissena polymorpha. The sequence continues at coordinate 38,896,036 of NC_068356.1, forward strand.
ACACATTTAAATCACACGTCAATAGCGCCGTCATGCGAAAATGGGTCTTATGCGTTTCGGCAAGCGTTTGTTAAACCCAACATGTGCATTTGCCCAGTCAGGCCATAGGTGATGCTGTTCGCTATACAAAAAAAAATGTAAAATCACTCAATATGCTATGTTTCTCCTTACCAGACTAAGAGATAGCTGAGTGGGCTATTTATATGATGGGCGCATATGGAATAAGACCCATTTTTTGCATGACAAGGGTTTTTAAAAATCTCATTTTGAATTGAAAATGCCACATTTAAGAACAATGCTTTTGATACAAAATTGAATTCAAAATAGCAAACTTGTTTATAATGGCAGCCTAGCCAAACATTAAATGCACGGGCACTCACGCGGGATTTGGAAAAGAAATAATTTCTGGGTAATGCAGTAAACTTCAACCAATACAGTACTTTAATATCATGCTTTGTTCATTAAATGTATTTGTGTTATGGTTATTTCCCTTTTATTTGAATAAATTTAAAGCAAAATGTTTATGTTGAGAGATAAGTATGACGTAACTTTGATTGTGCAAGCACTGTTTATGAATGAAAACGACGTCATTTGATTTTCATTCTTGTGGTGACGTCACGTTTTCACAGAAAATAGGAGGACATTCGGTTAATATAATTCTTATTTATAACATTTAAATCGCTGATAACTTATTAATGAAATCGTGTTAGCATCGAAATAATCCACATTTAAGCGCTGGTCATTGTTGCAATAACCAACTTTTGCTTGTTACAAAACCACTCGGGCTTTGCCCTCGTGGTTTAACTTTAATTACTACCCATCAGAACTCCAAATTTATTCTGCTAATTAAATCTAGACAGAACCTTGTCAAGTTGACGATGCTCAGGTTTGAGAAGTTTATGATTTATAATCATCGAGGGGGATATTCCAGACGTAAAACTTTGCATCATTATAAGAAAAACAGCTGCACAACTGTATGTAAAAAGGTAAAACCGCATTTTCTATCGTGAACTAACTTGCATAGCAACGTCCGAAATACGCAACGTCCGACTTCTATTACGATATTCATGAATTCAAGATATAATGATATCTGAACAGTTTTACTTTAAGAAAACACTATAAAACTTGTGTTTTGATAAAAATAAATGATAAAAAGCAAACCAAAAACTTACCATTTTAATGTCTAAACAATTAATGTCTAAACAATTAATTAATCCAATATTCAACACATTTCCATTAGGCCCCTATGCCCTTGAACTTTAACGGTTGATGGTCGTTTCGGGCCACTACCAGTTCGTGCCACAATTCCGCCACCCTTATCTGCTTCTTTAATAGGAATTGTTATAATGAATACAGACTTTTATAACGTTAGAAGAAAGTTATTAGCAATGTTAAATGACGTTGAATATTATAAACAAATCCCTGATAATGGTAGTCAAATAACACTTTCAAAAATACGCAATTTACTAAAGGAAAATAATAAACTAACTAAACAGGAAAAAGATTTCTTAGTAAAATTCGAATGGAAAACAAGCCTAGTTTATGGTCTTCCAAAAATTCATAAAAGTAAAATCATTCAGGATGCAATTAAACATAGCAATTCAGAATATATAGAGTTAATGGATCCAGACGATTTAAACTTTCGCCCAATAGTCGCTGGAACTAACTGTGAAACAAGTCGTTTAAGTTCTTTATTGGATTTCTTGTTAAAACCGTTTGTAAAATATGTCAATAGCAATATTACAAATAACATAGATTTCCTAAAACATATACCTTCACAAGTTCCAGAGTCAAGTACATTAGTATCATTTGATGTAATTAATTTATATTCTAATATACCGCATACTCTTGGTTTAGAAGCTATTGATTATTGGCTTCAGAAATATCCAGATTCGGTTAATGAAAGGTTTTCGCAACGGTTTATATAAGAAGGCATAAAAATAATACTTGAAAATAATAACTTCAATTTTGATGATAAGTACTACAACCAATCTAAAGGAACTGCAATGGGTACTAAATTCGCGCCAACATACGCTACATTGGTAGTGGGATTTTTAGAACAAAAACTATATGCAAGAATTGGATCAATTTATAATGATGAATTTCTTTCTTTTATAAAAACATTTTGGAAAAGATTTCTAGACGATTGCTTTATTTTCTGGACAAAATTTCCCCATGAACTTCAAAACTTGTATACTATTTTAAACAACTTACATTCGGATATCAAGTTTACAATGCAAACAAGCACACTCGAGTTACCATTTCTTGTTATATTGATTATAAAAAACAATACTGAAATTAATACTGATATATATTACAAAGAAACTGATTCTAAACAATATCTTAATTTTACCTCGTGTCATAATAAACACACAAAGATAAATATTCCTTTCACTTTAGCGAAACGGATCTGCACCATAGTTTCGAATGATAAACTTAAACTAAAACGTTTAAATGAACTTAAGCATTCCCTTATTCAAAGAAAATAACCACAATCTATTATAAATACAGGTATTAAAAAAGCACTTTCCATCCCTAAACATGAATTACTTTCAAAATCAACACAAAAAGACAAGAGTAATATAATTCCATTTATTTCAACACAAAATCCAAAAAATAAAGAACTGTTTGGCGTATTAAAAAACAACATTGACATTTTACAAACAGACCCGGTTGGAATAAAATAATTTCAAATCAGAAGATAATAAAATGTAAGCGACAGCCACCTAATTTAAAACGTCTGTTAACCAAATCTTACTTTTCATCTCAAGAACCAAGAGTATCCAAATGTAATGACCCTAGATGCGCCCTGTGTGGTTATATTATTGAAGGGAATTATTTTGATTTTAATGGCAAAATGTTCAATATAAAAACTAATATGTCATGTGATATACAAAATGTGATTTATGTATTAGTATGCAATGGATGCAAACAATATTATATAGGCCAAACTGGCGATAAACTTAGAAAAAGGCGATCTGTCCATGAACAACAAATGCGAGACCCCTCAACAAGACAGATGCCTTTAAGTAAACATTTAGATGAATGTTCACATAATGAACCAAAATTTAAAATATTTCCATTTTATAAGCTATTTTCGAACAATATTTCAGCTAGGTTAGCAAAAGAACAACATTTTATACATGTATTTAAACCCAAATTAAATTTCATTTAATATTTATTGACGTTATGACGTCATAATTGATATGACGTTATCTCCATGACATTTTGACGTTGTAATATATATTATGCCCTGATGAGCTATGCGAAACGCGTTGGCTAAATCAATATATATTTAAAATCCCAGACACGTGTTTTTACTTTTAATATATAATATTCACAATCTTGATTAATTTTACTTATATAACTATATATATATATATATAGATATATATATATATATAGATATATATATATATATATATATATATATATATATATATATATATATATATAACTATATATAACTATATATATATATATATCTATATATATATATATATATATATATATATATATATATATATATATATATATCGTCTACTGAATGTAATAACTAGGGTAACTGACATTTTGTGAATTGTTCAGGAATGCATATTTTCAGACATTATCTAAAATACAGTAAGAGCACATACGTTATTTTTTGCGCTCAAAATATTTCAGTTTTGAAATTATGGTAACTGCTCCTTTCTTAATTTGTTTTTGTTTTAAAAAAGACATATCAATTTGGAGTTTTGTTTCGTTTTTAAGTGTTATTATAGACTAATACTAATCAGAAAATTTGAATATGGAAAAAGGTTTATTATTTTAATAAAACATTTTTTTGCTTCTCCTGAAAATTTCACAAAATGTCAGTTACACTACTTTTTACATTCAGAAAATGACATGTGTTTGTTATGTCAATTTCAAAAATTTGATAAAAACATTATTTTTACAAAAAAGGTTGACTTAATATCTTAACAGTTGATGTATTTCACCTTAATAAACACAAAAATGGAAAAAAGTAAAAATGTATAAAAATGTCAGTTACATGACTTTTTACATTCAGTAGGCGATATATATATATATATATATATATATATATATATATATATATATATATATATATATATATATATATATATATATATATATATAATTTATTTATTTATTTATATATTATTTTTTTCAACCTAAGAGGCTAAGTTTCGTAAGAAATAAATGGGATTGCAAACTTTTGCGCGTGGTAATGGTTTACAAAAATCAACTCGTCGGACAAATTCAAGAACGCAATGACACTTACCTAGTAAAGGCTAGTTTTCTGTCCGTCTATTTGAACAACCGTACAGTGCGCAAAATGCGTGCCTATGTATTGATGATATCGTGTGCCTAATTTCGATCAGGTGCCTAAGTTCGATCAGTTTTTTATGACGTATTTTCGAATACCAGCACTTACATCACGCGCCAGCCTTCCTGCGAAAACTCATAACAGAAGTCGTAATTCCATCAACCTCTCATAAAAATGCGGTTTAAACAGGTCTTTATGAATAACAGAGCTTAAATTATGTCAATTATCGGTACCTCATTTTTCATGCATTAATCGCACTTATATTCTTTAAACTACCATTAAATTCATAAAACATCCATCAAAATACTCTACTAAATTGCCAGGGACGCTGCAGTTTTCAGGGGAGGTAAGACAATTCTCCGTAAATAAGCGCTTTGTTTACCTGGGGCTCATAAGGGGACATTCATAAATTAGATCGACGCATTAATAGACGTCCAATTAAGACGTTTATCGTTAAATTTAAGCTCTTTACTGCAGCGCAATTGACACGAAAAACTGGCTTTTAGAAGGGGTGAGACATTCCTATGTCCACATTGTGTTTAGGAAAATATCGTATTATAATAAATGTAAATATGTTTGGTAATTTTACAAATGTGTGTTTATAAGTGTTTAATCTTCTTTTTTGTTACCTTCTTAATTGTTAGTTGTTGTTAATTTTAATAAATATTTAAGACACACATTACAATAATCTTCAAAATATATGAATAATTTTTCTTTTCTAAAAAAACAACAACATTAGAATGTGTCGCTCCTAGCCTAAGTATTCATGTGAGCAAATAACTATTTATCTACCCCATGTGAGCCTCTATTTGTGACGTCATGAAGACAGCTGGTCGAACTTAGGAGTGCTTCTCAGTGACGTATAGCATGTGGGGTAATAGATAGTTTTTAACCGTTAACGACCGTTTTGTTTGTTTATATTTCATTTTTTTTGCAGATTTGGAAATAGTTTTGAATACTCTGTCTAAATACCATAGCAAGTTTTCAGTAATCGTTGTTGATGTCGAGCATACGCAGAGACAAAGTTTAACGTGATCGAACTTTTATTAATGCGTACGCCGTTTCACTAAAATGTGCGCAAAAGTTTACGCTGCGTGTAAGTGTTGTTTAGCCTGTCAGGTGCGCGCGGACGCGTAAGAAAGTAATCGTCTGCAACAGTATCTACTGTAAAGCGAGATTATACGATTTTTTTACATCTGTTAAATTGTAATATATTGATAAAATGTGTTACAATAACACACAATAGGCAAACAAAATTATACATTGAAGATGAATTTCATAACATGCAGCAAAGACAAATTAGCGCCGCGAGCCGATTGTGACGAATGTATTTCCTACATATTTTTCCTACAATAACCGAAGCATTCGTCTTTTTAGTTAGTGTTCGTGTGTCGTATGAATAGATATCGTTGCAGGAATTTGAAATGGACCGTTAAACTTAATTTAGATTCACATCGTACATGCATGATTTACATGCTGGCGAATTCGACTGCACAGCCTTTTTCGATTGCTAGTACACATCCCCATAGCACAGATGTATAAATTCTGCTTCAATGGCTTCTTGTCCTTATAGTGATATTGCGGAAGATTATCAGTGGGTTAATACGTCTCTGACCCATATTGAAACAATTATTGGTCTAATTTGGACGAGCATTTCACGAATCTATATATGGTTTTGTTATGTAGTAATTTCATTCTCTCTTAACCTGTGTTTTACTTAAGTACCTCGGCATTACCATAGGCGAATGTAAAAAATATAAGGACTCCCTCTTTAATGACAACGTAGAATCATAAATCATCTGATAGAAACCATGTGCATTTGTAATTCATGGGAATAAAGGTATTTGTATTATAATCATACTGAAGACTATGTTTAATTTCATTTCTCAATGCTGTTGTAATATATGATTTTAGTTTGATGTAGCCTTCATTTTATACCATTTTTACTTCCGGAACGCTTGCGAAAACGAAACTGCATTACAAAATCAACATTAAAATTATGAAAACTAAGTAAGTATTTGTACTTGTGTGAGATTTACACTCACTTACAAAACAGTGCTTTCATTTATCAATTCTAGCTTTTGAATCTCCACTCAAATCACTATTTTTTAACTGAAGTTTTCAAGTTGTTCTTAAGTATGGAAGGCCGGAACTCCATACCTGTTGCATAAGCAATTTTCCCACAAGTTTTTCCAACTGACTTGTATCTCTCAATCTGCCAAGTGATGCTTTGTTTTGAATTTTTTAGCTATCAATTATCAATTGGCATTTTAATAACAGCATCTGCTGTTCTGCTGAAAGAAAATATTTGTCTTATGATCATTTAGTAAACAACAAATGCTATTTCACAAAATCATTTACATTTTACAGCAAACAAATTAGAAAAAAGTATCGTCACTTATTAAGACTGCATTAAGTACATTTTCATATTATATTAAGCATATCATGGGACCCCACTGTATCGCGGTACTTGTCGAAAATCTATTACTTGCTTGCAAAAAAGCCGATATACATTGTATTACCTAAAGTTAATATCCAATCCCTAAAAAAATCGTTATTTCACAAAACAAGCGCATTTATTTTACTTTGGTGTGAGAATTAGAGACGTACAAGCAGAAAGGTCATAACCTGTCAAATCGTCTGTAAAATCTAGGTCACTCCATTATATCGCGCTAATATTACAAAAGGAATAATTTTCAAGTATGGTGGGCAACAATTGCCATAAAAAATTTAATAGGGCACATTACATATTTTGTTATCATTATAAACAATGTAAATCACAATTTTATGAAAAATAAGATTTTTAATCAGTTTTAACTTTTACACAGAGAATTAATCTGTGTTTTCAATCATAAAACTGTAAACATGTTTATTCACAATGTGGACGCAGAAATTCAGTGTCCCTTCGTATTACTCTCACATTTGTACATAATTTCAAATGAGTCCAATGTGAAAATTTGTCACATTTTCCCCATGTAACCAATGTTATGTATGGGAATTTGTCAATGCCTGCAGGCTCAAAACTATTGCAAACGCAACATGATTCAGAGTCAGTCTCAATGTCCTCATCGCTGTTCGCATACTCAGGACTCAAAATGGGCACCTGTTGTTTGCTGAGTCCAGATGTACTTGGTATAGGTCCCTTTTGTGTCTCCTTTTCTTTAACTTCAGGATCACGATCGACTGCTGATTTTTTGGCTGCAGCTGTTAGCTGCTGAACATTCTTTTCGTCCATCATGTTGCTTGTTACTTTAAATGGAGGCACAAATCTTTTAGGCTTGGGCTTAAGTGCCTGAGTGATTGTCTCTTTGGAAAAGAAATCAACAGCTGGATATTCAGAAGCTTGTTTTGCATCACCAGCATTCTGCATCAGGTTTGGTATTCCTTCACTTGGTGTTGTTGATTCCATGGTTATATCCGATTTATCAAAGATTGTAGATGGTGCTATCTGGGAGTCATTAATTGCTAATTTGTTGTATGGTGATATTCCAGTCTTCTTGAATGCTGATATTAAATTTTCTGGACAAAGTGCTTACAGATATGGCTTTGCTGTAAGTTGGGCAATATTGTATTTGGTGATGTTCAAGCCAGGATTTAACTTCATGAAGTGCTGACACTCTTGATAGTACACTTCAACACCGTTATTTCGAACACCGATAATCCGAAGTCACCGTTATTTCGAAGTATTTTTAGAGTCCCGATATTGGTTCTTCTTTGTTTAATGTAAAATTTCATTGTTAATCCGAACTTCAATAAACCGAAGAAATCGTTAATTCGAAGTGATTCAGTCGGTCCCAACACTATAATTCACACCTTATTAACAATCTTTAATCCGAAGTCAAAACTGCAAAATACTGAGCTTAATTTCACACCTTTGTTGTGGCTCGTCAAAAGCCGATATAATTACACCTTTGTCGTCTGCACGAATGCCGGTGTTCATAGAGACATCGCGTATGGTTAAAAAAGTGTTAATTAATTTCCGAAAATGTATTAATATGTATGTATGTCCGATAATTTGTGCTATTCATTATATTTTATATGCTCTGTAATAAGACAAAAATAAAAAACAACAAAAAAATCGTTTTATTCCTCCGTTTGTTACAAGTGGAAATCTATTGCTATCTGACAAGTTTACGCTTTTCAGTAAGCGTGTAACCGAACCATGTAAATTCCAGAACGTTTCATTTTTTACAGAATCAAAGAAGTCTTCTGTCAAATGTTTATTTCGAATTATCGTTAATCCGAAGTTGTTTTAACGGTCCCAACGACTACGAAATAACGGTGTTGAAGTGTATATGTTTTTGAAGGGCCCAAAAATGCCTACATCCAGGGGCTGGGTTACATGACTTGAGTGTGGAGGCAGAACAAAAAGGATCTTTTGCCCATTCAGCCAATGTTAATGAAATGTGTGAGCGGTGACCATCGTACAATATGAGTGTGGGATGTTCGCTGTCTGTAGGAACATAGACAATGAAATGTTTCGTCAGATAGTTCAGAAACACTGATGTATTGGACCATCCAGACTTCGACATCTCCCCTGCTGACCCTGGACATGCTCCATTCAAAAATTCATCATTCCAGCGTTGTCCTGGGAAGACATAATATGGTGGAACACTTTGACCAGCAGCATTACCAGCTGCTATGATGGTTACTGTGGATGATCTTGCAGAGGTTATATTTTGTGGCACAGTGTCCTTTTTGCAGATGATTTTTGGTGGGGTGTGTTCACTGTTGACACCAGATTCATCGATATTGAATATCTTCTGAGGTTTATCTATTATTTTGTTCTCTGTTAGTACATTGAAAAGTTCATCATAGTATTTATTTATTGTTTCTCTTGATGTTTTCGCTCTTGAAAGATCCAGTTTTTGAGGTTTTGATGACTTCAGTTCCGGCCAGCGTTTGCAAAATCCATAAAACCAGTTGTCACTAAGGCATTTTTGGTCCGGCTTCATTTTCTTTCCCAAAGACTCAGCATAATCTCTCCCCATATATTGTACTGATTTCTTGGTGTACCCAAATCCAATTTCAGCCATATAGGTCACGTGGTCGTACAACTTTTTTTCTTCCTCTATTGTGAAAATGGTCTCGTGACCAACTTTTGCCTCAACATCAACGCAACCTTTAATTCTATCCCTAAGGGTTGTTTCTGGTACAGCGAACATCCTTGAGGCTCAGTACGCAGAAACACCACCCAAAGTGGCCTCAAACGCCCTCTGTAGATTTTCTCTGTCATACAAGAGACGCTGTTTTTTTTGGTTGAGATTCCTGAAAAAGAGAACAAAATTATAAGTTCAAATTCTCTTACATTGTCATGCAAGCAAAAATCAATTCTAAAATTTGCATTTGCAAATATTTGCTTAAATTTGCACATAATTTTAAAATATTTGACAACAATACGCTTCCGTAGATTTTTTATTCAACAGCGGAAGTGACGTGCCTGTCAATCTTTACAGACGACCGCAAACTGTCAAAAGTATTTTTAAGAAAGTTAACACTTTTTAAGACAAAATCTGCAAGAAAATGATGAAATCATACCCCAGATACCCCACTATTATCCCCGGAAAAGAAACCTTCTCAACACCTTATTATTTGTTTACTCGAAGCGGACCGGTTTTATAATATCAAAGGCAATTACCGCTGTCAGACGCTTTAACCGCAAAATAGACGGACAAATGATCTTCTGTGTTTTTAATTTTCGCGACTCGAGACGACTGACGCGTGACCGATCATTTCAGGTCAAACATGAATTTCGGAGTTGAATGTAGTTGCCGTTGGCCGTAATGTACAGGTGGCCGTTATTTTCAAGTGTAATATAGAGTGTTTTTCGTCGGGGGGATTCCAGACTGACTGTTGTCTGCAGGCGACCGTTATTTTAAGGTGGCCCTTAGGTCAGTTTCGACTGTACTATTTAAATGCGGCTATATTGGCGGTCAACTTAAATTGCGCAAATTCTAAACAATGCTATTGGAGATAATGTTTGTGTTATAAAGTCAGTTTTCCAGCAAAATAAGAGAATATATTGCGATTCCAGTTGTATTTCAGTGTATAAACAAATTGTATACATTAGTTTTTACAATTCAGTTGATGCACAAAACTCACACTTACACTTAAAGGATATGCTTATATAATCTTGAATGTTGTACCTCGTATCATTTTGAAGTAATATGATTATTTGAACGAACCATTTTATCTCAAAGATGATAGACGAACATTTAAGTGGCTTTAAAATGAAGTGTTGAAACTCTAGGACTTGGTCAAAAGCAATTGCATATTTTCTCGCTACTAAAGTTTACGCGTATGCATTTACAAATATTATTTTAAGTAACAGTTTCGTCTACTGTGCCCATTCAATTATAAACACTTGCAAACGTCGATATTTTTACACCGCCATAATGATGCATTATACAGTACTTAAATATTTAAGAACCATAAACGTTTAATATTCGTTTTCAATATCACTATTGATTTAAGAACGAGTGATTTGTAATGTTATGATTTTCAAAATTATGCAAGTTTGTTTTTCTTTTTGTTTTTCAGGTTTTGTTAGATAAGGTCTAAAATGATCGACCCTGAAGGAACCAAAACAATTGAAGGAGGAGATGGTGGTGGAATTGAGCCCACAGCCAGTGAGGTTGCTCGTGATTTGCAGATAGTTGAAGAAAGCATAAAGGATGAGAAGGTAAAAAAAGACTTACAAGACATAATTTCAAAAATATCTCGTGGATCAGTTCAGGAGAGAAGCCATCATATTTTGACTGAGAATTTAAAAAGTTTTGCTACTAACCTTGGATCAAGTGTGCACTTTTCGTTAGGTCAGACCAAGCAGATCATTAAAACTATTATTGTGCTGTGGAAAACGCCTTCTATAGCAAAACATGTGATGAAGAAGGTTTACAATGAGGATATTGGTGATGCAACAGACGTTCCCAATGATGTTAAAAACATGGATGAAAAGGCCATTGAGATTTATTCGAAAGCTCTTAAAGATGGGGTAGAGGAAATAAAGAATATTCGACTGATGGTTTTGGGCATGTTTGGTGTCGGAAAAACTTCTCTTGTTAACAATATGATTAAGGACTTTAGAGACAAAAACATAGTACCGCAAAGCACCGAAGGCATTGACTTGCACAGATGCCAGCTTATGGAAAATGGCGATTGGTGCTTAGATGACGAACATAAATTGACTAAATACCAATCTAGATTTAAAAAGGGATACAGTGAAATAACAATTCCGCCATTGTCAAATATGAGTGTTCGCGATGACTCTGATATAAAGCTTATGAAAGATAATCATGTTGCTAGCAACATTCCTGTAACTCAAAGTGATACACGATCATTGGAAACGATTGCGAAAAGTGTTAAAGAACACATTGAACAGGAAATTGTACGAACCGTATTACCAATTGTTGAGGTACAAACGATTAGACAACAAGACATAAAACAAGTTTCTTTAAAATCAAAGACAAATACAACTGTTTCTGTTTGGGATTTTGCAGGTCAAACACTCTACTATTCTACTCATCAGTTTTTCTTAAATAAAAGGTCTATATATTTAGTTTTGATGGATATGACAAAAGGTTTAGATGATCCTGTAAAGGAAGACGATGAGGCAAGTGGAATCTGGTGTGGTTTGATGAAGGATTGCAAATATTTAGAGGTCTTTAAATTTTGGCTTAATGCAATCCACATGTATAGCGGCCACCAGTCATCCACTGAAAAAATGAAGCCAAGTATAATTTTAGTTGGCACTCGCAAAGATGAAATGACGGGAAACAACGATGAAAAAGAAATGAAAAGTGATAAGTATTTTCAGGAGGCACTGCGGAGGGCTTTTGGTGAGGGTTCGCCAATATTACAGCATATTCATAAACGGAAATTCTTGGTGGATAATTTGTCTAAGGGAGATCCAGTTTTTAATCAGTTACGAATGGAGATTCTTGGCTTAGCTCAGAAGCAAGACTATTGGGGTGAAAAAAGTCCCCTGCGATGGATTCCATTAGAAAAAAAATTGGATGCATTGAGAGATGAACAAAAACAGCTTCTGAAAATGGAAGACATAGAACAAGCAAATGAATCAAATGCACACCCACTGGCTGTGGATGAACTAAAATTGTTTTTGGAGATTCAGCACAAACATGGGAACATACTATATTTCAACACAGATACACTCAAAAATCTGATTGTTCTTGCTCCGCAGTGGATCATTCAAGCGTTCAAGCGCTTTATAACGCATATAATGCATACAAACCCATTGAATTTGGATGCATGGAATGATTATATGGATCTTGCTATTCTTAAACATGAGGTTTTCACTGAAATAATGGACAGCAGTGAAAAAACTATAAGTGACAACAGAGATGATGTAATTAAGTATATGGAACATCTTGATGTGATGGCAAAGCCACTGAAATTAGAGGAAGTCAAAGAAGCCGAATGTACGGCTGCCGATCACCAAACAGAAGAAGATAAAACGGAACCAGTTGTGCATGGACATACCAAATATCTTGACTTCCATATTGTTCCTTGTCGACTAAAGAAACCACCACCTCCCATATCCAAATTCACTTCACGCCCCGAACCCTTCAGAAACACACAAGTCTTATGCTTTGTTTTTTGTGAAAAATTTATGCCTCCGTCGTTCTTCCACAGACTTGTTGCTGTGTGTATTCGCACTTGGCCTATCAGCAAAGCGGAAAACAAAAACCAGTTATACAACGGGCTTGCTGTTTTTGTCCTTCGTCCCGCATACACTTTGACAATCTGGTACGAGGACCACATCATTTATGCAAGAATATCGTCTTGTTCAAAGAAACACGTTTCAGACATTGATGTTACATTATGTCAAGACGTTCGGCACACTCTTCGGATTAGTTTGCTTAACTTTATAGGCCAATCTGTAGAAAATCCTAGGACTGCTACAGCATTTGAGGAGTACATTCAATGTCCATCCATGCAAACGTTTTCACATAATAAAGGCATACTTTGAGTGAAAGAGTTCATGTATGAAAATGAGTTAAACTGCGAATCATGTGCTGAACTCCATACAGTGGAACGAGCAGAGGCTTTACAATATTGGTTCAAAAACGAATTAGAACAAGCAGACAAAAATGATGATGCTTTAAATAGACCAGCGCAAGACAGTGATCTATTGCACGTTGCTAAATCCGTTGATGATGAATTCTGGATGCTGGGACGTGAACTTGGTTTTAATGATAAGCGAATGAACGAGTTATATGCTGAATGTGGACACGTTCAGTATAGATTCGTTAACAGGTATTTGTCAGAATGGAGGGAAAGCTATCGAGGACAAGCAACTGTACAACGGCTTAATAGAGCCATTAATGCTGCGCGATTGTCCTGCTCTAAGAAGACCAAAAAAACTGTCCTCTTTTGAGTATCTATAGCTTTGTTAACAATTCGGCGCATAACTTTTGCATTTTAAGTGTGTCGTATTATATATTGTAATAAATAGTGTGACAAATTGATATATTCTTTTGTTAAAGTTGTTAGAAGAAGAAAAAACATTTGTTTTTTTTACGAATGCATTACACATTTCTTCCTGAACAATTACAATGACAATTAAATTGCGTGTATAAGTTTATTTCGCAAATCCATATTGTTTTTTAGCTCATCTATTTTTTGACAAAAAAATGAGCTACATGTATTGTCATCACCTTGGCGTCATCGTCCGGTTTTGTGTTTAGGTCCACTTTTCTCATAAAGTATCAAAGCTATTGCATTCAAACTTGGTACACTTACTTACTATCATGAGGGGACCGGGCAGGCAAAGTTAGATAACTCTGGCGTGCATTTTGACAGAATTATGTGCCCTTTTTATACTTAGAAAATTGAAAATTTGGTTGCGACACTTACTTACTATCAAAAGGGGACTGTGCATGCAAACTTATGTAACTCTGACTGGCATTTTGACAGAATTATGGCCCCTTTATACCTTAAGTTTTGTGTTTTGGTTCATTTTACTCCTTAAGTATCATAGCTATTGCTTTCATACTTGGAACACTCGCAAACTATCATAAGAGGACTGTACAGGACAAGTTGCATAACTCTGGTTGTCATTTTGACGGAATTATGGCCCTTTTTTACTTAAATTTTGTGTTTACATCAACTTTACTTCTAAAATATCAAGGCTATTGCTTTCAAACTTCAAATACTTTTATACTATCATGAGGGTACTGTACCTTGCAAGTTGAATTTTACCTTGACTTTTGAATGACCTCAACTCTCAAGGTAAAATAATTAAATTTTGCTAAAATTGCCATGATTTCGTTATGTATGATCAGATTTATTTGATACTTTGACAAAACAACTCTTACCTGACATACTACAATAGACTCCACCCAAACCATCCCCCATGCCTCCCAGAATCCCCCCCCCCAAAAGTATTTTTTTATTTTTCCAATTTTTCTGAAAGATCATCTTATAAATGACCACACCCTCACACTATACACCCCCCCCCAGACCCCCCCCCCCCCCCAAAAAAAAATTTGAAACATGGTTAAAAAAAATTAAAAAATTAACTTTTATTATTAGCTCATCTATTTTTCGAAAAAAAAATTATGAGCTATTGTCATCACCTTGGCGTCGGCGTTGGCGTCGGCGTCCTGTTAAGTTTTGCGTTTAGGTCCACTTTTCTCAGAAAGTATCATTGCTATTGCATTCAAACTTGGTACACTTACTAACTATCATGATGGGACTGGGCAGGCAAAGTCAGATAACTCTGGCGTGCATTTTGACAGAATTATGTGCCCTTTTTATACTAAGAAAATTGAAAATTTTGGTTAAGTTTTGTGTTTAGGTCCATTTTATTCCTTAAGTATCAAAGCTATTGCTTTCATACTTGCAACACTTACTAACTATCATGAGGGGACTGGGCAGGTAAAGTTAGATAACTCTGGCGTGCATTTTAACAGAATTATGTGCCCTTTTTATACTTAGAAAATTGAAAATTTGGTTGAGTTTTGTGTTTAGGTCCACTTTATTCCTACAGTATCAAAGCTATTGCTTTCATACTTGCAACACTTATTAACAATTATAAGGGGACTGTGCAGGCAAAGTTATGTAACTCTGACTGGCATTTGGACGTAATTGTGGGCCCTTTATACTTAGAAAATTGAAAATTTGGTTAAGTTTTGTGTTTTGGTCCCCTTTACCCCTAAAGTATCATAGATATTGCTTTCATACTTGGAACACTCGCAAACTATCATGAGGGGACAGTTAAAGGACAAGTTGCATAACTCTGGTTGTCATTTTTATGGAATTATGGCCCTTTTTTGACTTAGTAACTTTGAATATATGGTTAAATTTTGTGTTTCAATCCACTTTACTTCTAAAGTATCAAGGCTATTGCTTTCAAACTTCAAATACTTTCATGCTATCATGAGGTTACTGTACCTGGCAAGTTGAATTTTACCTTGACCTTTGAATGACCTTGACTCTCAAGGTAAAATTATTAAATTTTGCTAAAATTGCCATAAATTCTTTATTTATGATTAGATTTGATTGATACTTTGACAAAACTACTCTTACCTGACATACCACAATAGACTCCACCTAAACCATCCCCCGTGCCTTCCCCCCCCCCCCCCCGAATTATCTCCCCCCCCCCCCCCCCCCTTATTTTTTTTTAAGATCACCCAAGAATCCCCTCCCCCCCTCCCACCCCCCGAAATTTTTTTTTTCACATTTTTTCGCATTTTTGGAAGATAATGTAATAAATGTCCACACCCCCACACTATACACCCCTCTTCACTCCACCTCTCCCTCCTTTGTGATTTAAATTGAGAGTCCCTTCACCTTTAAAAAGAAAATAGATCAGCGGTCTGCACCCGCAAGGCGGTGCTCTTGTTTTATTTTTGAAAGACCGTCCAACTATCCCACCCAAGAATCCCCCCCCCCCCAAAAAAAAATAAATATATTTTTTAGTATTTTTGTTTGCATTTTTATTTCTTATTTTTGGAAGAAAATGTAATTAATGACCACACCCCCACACTATACACCCCTCTCCACCCTACCCCTCCATCTTTTTTGATTGAAGTATTGAGAAAGGTCCCTTCACCTTTAAAAAGAAAAATAGATGAGCGGTCTGCACCTGCAAGTGGATCTCTTGTTGAATAGTACATTTTATTGTTGAAATAAAAACAATATTAAAATACCAAAAACATAATTTTATATTCTTAGTGTAACATTATCATTTTCGCCAATCTGTTTACGTTTTGTTTCCTTTTGTGTCAAATTGCGGTTTATTGACTGTATGATTAATAATGGAAAAACTGCATGTTCATGATACGCATTGAAATTAAGTATGATTATTTTATGGTTTTTGTATTTGTAAATTTCATTTTGTGTAAATTGGTAATATGAATATTTGTCTAAAGATATCATTCACATATACTTGTATTTGTTAAAAGCCTTTGGTTACGTTCACAAAAATAATCCTTTAGTACATTTATGTGAACTAGTCAACAAAGGGGTTTAACTAACAGTTGACGATTTTTAAATGTGCTTCACTCGAACTTGGAGGGAGTGTAAAAACTGTAGTTTTACACTATCTTTATGATACTGACGAAACATTTGCAAATATATCCAGCTCAATGAATTATATTTATAAACAACACCATTTTAGGAATGAATAGGGGAGTTGTGTGATGAGAAAATTGACAAGTACTGTTTTGAATTCATTCATACAACAAACATTTTCTGCTTGATGTTTACTTTTTCGAAAATATGTTCTTTAAATACTAATGTAACTACCCTATGTCCAATATTTTCAAAGTATTTCTTTTTACCTGATCCATATTCCAAGAACGTTTGTGATTATTTTTTAAACAACCATATAATGCAAAAATGGTATGCCCACAATGTATAGCTGGATGTCTTATAAATATTTACTTGTAAATTAATGACTTAATATTGATGGCACTTGGTCAAAATGCATATCTTAACAATATCAAGACCAACTTTGATTCTGGGTCTGTGCGCCCAAAACCTAGGTCACTAGGTCAAACCTTATAAACAAAAATCTTATAAAAACCTCGCTATCTCTTGAGAGGCCACATATATGACCCATTCTCTTTGAAA
The DNA here is from genome assembly GCF_020536995.1 of Dreissena polymorpha. Classification (NCBI taxonomy): domain Eukaryota; kingdom Metazoa; phylum Mollusca; class Bivalvia; order Myida; family Dreissenidae; genus Dreissena; species Dreissena polymorpha. Next base: position 38,913,464 of record NC_068356.1, read on the forward strand.
CTTTGACAGAATGCATTTATATCTATGTAAGAAAATCTCTCTTGTTATTCTATGTGCGACATTTATGACACATTTCTTGAGAAACTTGACCAGAATGTATACCTTGCAATGCATAAGCCGATTTTAAATCTCTGTTAAGTTTGTCTAAAATCGAGTTCAAGCCACACATTTGTTAAACCTTGTTACCTTTGTAGAAGCCACATTAAATATTCCAGATCTATGAAACGTTTTTAGAAGGTTTATTTTATCAATTTTTAGTCGAGTTTGTATGGGTGTTATATGTCTAAATCTTAATGACCATATCTAATCTTAAAGACCCCACTCTAGAAGCAACATTTATGACTCAATGGTGATGAAACATCTTTTGTATTTTTCAATGTCAATCTTCATAATATGTGAGTCAAATTGAGTCAAAAGTTGAACTTATGTCAGTCCTTTATGGTCTGAATGCTCTTCTCTTTATCTTGTGTTCCACGTAACTCAAACACTATTACAGTTAGATCCTTAAAAAACAAACATACTTATACCAGCTTGAAAACTTGCGTATCTGCGAAGTTTTGTTTATTTTTCCCGACTTAAATAGTTTTTAGACAAAGGCAGATTGATAGGACATCGGTGTCTTACAGACAGATGTCTAGTTTATATGATGTGTGTAAAATGTTTGTTATTTACGCTCATACAATCCGGTTTATTTGGTTTGTTTAAAGTTTTAATATTTGTTCTGAGATAATCATGTATGTTCCTATACACACCATTGACTATACTATTGATTTATTGTTACCAATATTATAGTGAATATATAATGTGCATAACAGAAAAAAAAGAAAAAATATATATATAAAAAAAGGAAATGTAAAAAATATCATTATTTTGATTCACCTTTAAGATACTGCTTGCTTATTTTTGTACATTGAAAAGTAAAGTATAACCCGTTTCGATAGTGTTGATCATAATGTATAATTTTTTTCTTATGTCATTTCACATCATACTTGTCCATTATTTGGCAAAGTAGAATATTGAGGGAACGAATCAGCTATGTTTTTCATAAGAACTTTATAAAACGCTATCTTTATCAAGCGGAGCGTTACGAGCGAAATTCGAATAAATGATAATTGGTTCCCAAGCTTGCACAAAATTTGTATATCTTACAGGAATATATGTATACAACAAACATACAAGTTGTTATGTGTATGTTTGAATTGTTAATAATGAAATAATATCTGCTTCAAAGGTGGTTTTTGTTAGAAATGTATATAATCTCATGATTTAAAAAATTATTTTACTCGTAACATAAATTAATGTAATTTGTCTCCACAAATTAAGTTAAATAAGCGGATTAATAACTCACGCTATCGGTGTGCTAGTAATCTTGTTGGTTGTTTGTTTGCTTTTTTGTTTGTCGGTTGGTTTTGATAAAATGGCGTATGTTTGCGAACAACTTATTTCTCAAGCGATTCTCAAGTTCCTGAGTTATGTAGCCTTGAACGGTGCCGTTGTCATGCATGAACTGGTTTAAGAGTATGTAGCGAACTTCTCCTGCATGTATTAAGCTATTGATCAATTTAGAGGTGCATGATTTCTTTGTTATGCCTAGTGATGTACACGTAAATGAGTAATATGTCATTGGTCTGTGAATCGAACATTTACATTTTTATAGGGATTGACTTTACACTTGAAATATTTTATCACCATAAGATGTTTCATTATGTATAATGTTTTTTTATTATTATTATTTTTATGTCCCCAACTATAGTAGTGGGGGACATATTGTTTTTGCCCTGTCTGTTGGTCTGTCTGTTGGTCTGTCTGTTTGCGCCAACTTTAACATTTTGCAATAACTTTTGCTATATTGAAGATAGCAACTTCATATTTGGCATGCATGCGTATCTCATGAAGCTGCACATTTTGAGTGGTGAAAGGTCAAGGATATCCTTCAAGGTCAGAGGTCAAATATATGTGGCCAAAATCGCTCATTGTATGAATACTTTTGCAATATTGAAGATAGCAACTTGATATTTGGCATGCATGTGTATCTCATGGAGCTGCACATTTTGAGTGGTGAAAGGTCAAGGTCAAGGTCATTCTTCAAGGTCAGAGGTTAATTATATGTGGCCAAAATCGCTCATTTTATAAATACTTTTGCAATATTGAAGATAGCAACTTGATATTTGGCATGCATGTGCCTCTCATGGAGCTGCACATTTTGAGTGGTGAAAGGTCAAGGTCAAGGTCTTCCTTCAAGGTCAGAGGTCAAATATATGTGGCCCAAATCGCTTATTTTATGAATACTTTTGCAATATTGAAGATAGCAACTTGATATTTGGCATGCATGTGTATCTCATGGAGCTGCACATTTTGAGAGGTGAAAGGTCAAGGTCAAGGTCATCCTTCACAAGGTCAAGATCATCCTACAATGTCAAACATCATATAGGGGGACATTGTGTTTCACAAACACATCTTGTTTAATTTCTGTATTTGTTCTTATTATATATCGTAAATTCTTACTCTTTATAACTTTTATAAACATAATAAATATCGAGATTGTTTGGCAACAATAATCAGTAGTACCAAATAGTAAATCAGTAATATTGCTGTATTATTACACATGCCAAATTTAAACATGTAAACGCGTTTCATTTTTATATGAATTTTCTTTTGTTTATCTTCAAATAATATTTCACTAAAGCAATACACTATTTTATGCTTATTATGCCCCCCTTCGAAGAAGAGGGGGTATATTGCTTTGCACATGTCGGTCGGTCCGTCCACCAGGTGGTTTCCGGATGATCACTCAAGAATGCTTTGGTCTAGGATCATGAAACTTCATAGGTACATTGATCATGACTCGCAGATGACCCCTACGGATTTTGAGGTCACTAGGTCAAAGGTCAAGGTCACTGTGATCCGAAATAGTAAAATGGTTTCCGGATGATAACTCAAAAACGCTTATGCCTAGGATCATGAAACTTGATAGGTAGATTGATCATGACTCGCAGATGACCCCTATTGATTTTCAGGTCACTAGGTCAAAGGTCAAGGTCACGGTGACCCGAAATAGTAAAATGGTTTCCAGATGATAACTCAAGAACGCTTATGCCTAGGATTATGAAACTTGACAGGTCAATTGATCATGACTCGCAGATGACCCCTTTTGATTTTGAGGTCACTGGGTCAAAGGTCAAGGTCACTGTGACCCAAAATAGTAAAATGGTTTCCGGATGAAGACTCAAGAACGCTTATGCCTAGGATCATGAAACTTAATAGGTAGATTGATCATGACTCGCAGATGACCCCTATTGATTTTCAGGTCACTAGGTCAAAGGTCAAGGTCACGGTGACCCGAAATAGTAAAATGGTTTCCGGACGATAACTCAAGAACGCTTATGCCTAGGATCATGAAACTTGATAGGTAGATTGACCATGACTCGCAGATGGCCCCTAATGATTTTCAGGTCACTAGGTCAAAGGTCAAGGTCACGGTGACCCAAAATAGTAAAATGGTTGCCGGATGATAACTCAAGAACGCTTATGCCTAGGATCATGAAACTTGATAGGTAGATTGATCATGACTAGCAGATGACCCCTATTGATTTTCAGGTCACTAGGTCAAAGGTCAAGGTCACGGTGACCCGAAATAAAGTAAAATGGTTTCCGGATGATAACTCAAGAACGCTTATGCCTAGGATTATGAAACTTGACTGGTCAATTGATCATGACTCGCAGATGACCCCTTTTGATTTTGAGGTCACTGGGTCAAAGGTCAAGGTCACTGTGACCCAAAATAGTAAAATGGTTTCTGGATGATAACTCAAGAACGCTTATGCCTAGGATCATGAAACTTAATAGGTAGATTGATCATGACTCGCAGATGACCCCTATTGATTTTCAGGTCACTAGGTCAAAGGTCATGGTCACGGTGACCCGAAATAGTAAAATGGTTTCCGGATGATAACTCAAGAACGCTTATGCCTAGGATCATGAAACTTGATAGGTAGATTGACCATGACTTGCAGATGGCCCCTAATGATTTTCAGGTCACTAGGTCAAAGGTCAAGGTCACAGTGACCCGAAATAGTAAAATGGTTGCCGGATGATAACTCAAGAATGCTTATGCCTAGGATCATGAAACTTGAAAGGTAGATTGATCATGACTCGCAGATGACCCCTATTGATTTTCAGGTCACAAGCTCAAGGTCACGGTGATTCGAAATAGTAAAATGGTTTCCAGATGATAACTCAAGAACTTTTATGCCTAGGCTCATGAAACTTGATAGGTAGTTTGATAATGACTGGCAGATGACCCGCATTTATTTTCAGGTCACTAGGTCAAAGGTCAAGGTCACGGTGACCCGAAATAGTAAAATGGTTTCTGGATGATAACTCAAAAATGCTTATGCCTAGGATCATGAAACTTTAAAGGTAGATTGATCATGACTTGCAGATGAGCCCTTTTGATTTTGAGGTCACTCGGTCAAAGGTCAAGGTCACGTCAACGTAAATAGTAAAATGCTTTCCGGATAATAACTCAAGAACGCTTATGCCTAGGATCATAAAACTTGATAGGTTCATTGATCATGACTCGCAGATGACCTCTATCGATTTTTAGGTCACTAGGTCAAAGGTCAAGGTCACAGTGACCTGAAATAGTAAAATGGTTTCCCGATGATAACTCAAGAAAGCTTATGGCTAGGATCATGAAACTTCATAGGTACATTGATCATGACTCGCAGATGACCCCTATTGATTTTCGGGTCACTAGGTCAAAGGTCAAGGTCACAGTGACAAAAAACATATAAACAAAATGGCTGTCACTACAACTGAGAGCCCATATGGGGGGCATGCATGTTTTACAAACAGCCCTTGTTAGATTATTTTGTTTGATTTATTTTAGGTACAGTGTTTTCATGTTGTCATTTATGCAGCTGTGTAAACATTTTTAAATACTTCTTGTATTTGTTTACAAGATGATAGTTATTGAAAAGTAGTGTGTCATGTTGTGTGAGGTGTGTGCTTTGTATAGACTTGTAAATAATTTACCTTTTTATGCCCCCTTCAAAGAAGAGGGGGTTTATTGTTTTGAACATGTCGGTCGGTCCGTCCACCAAATGGTTTCCAGATGATTACTCAAGGACGCTTAGACCTGGGATCAGGAAAGTTCATATGTACATTGATAATGACTTGCAGATGAACCCTATTGATTTTCAGGTCACTATGTCAAAGTTCAGGGTCACAGTGACTCGAAATAGTAAAATAGTTTTCGGATGATAACTCAGGAACACTTAAGCCTCAGGAATGTTCATAGGCACATTGGTCATGACTGACAGATGACCCCTGTTGATTTTCAGATCACTAGGTCAAAGTTCAAGGTCACATTGACTCGAAGCAGTTAAATGGTTTCCGGATGATAACTCAAAAATGCTTAAGTCTGGGATAAGGAAAGTTCATAGGGACATTGGTCATGACCGGCAGATGACCCATATTGACTTTCATGTAACTAGGTCAAAGGTCAAGGTCACAGTGACTTGAAACAATGAAATGGTTTCCGGATGATTACTGACGAATGTTTAGGGTAAGGATCAGAAAAGTTCATGGGGATTTCGGTCATGACCGACAGATGACCTGTAATGATTTTCAGGACTCTAGGTCAAAGTTCAAGATCATAGTGACCTGAAGCAGTAAAAGGGTTTCCGGATACTAACTCAAGAAGGCTAAGGCCTGGTTATATTCTAACTCTAACGTATTCACACAATGGCTGTCACTACAACTGACAGCCCATTTTGGGGGCATGCGTGTTTTACAAACAGCCCTTGTTGTTTCCTAGATTCAAGGATAAAAATTAGGCTTTTAAAAGCTCGCATAAATTCTACATAGATTCGCTCACTCAATTAAATGGTTATGGTTAGCTGTCAAAAGCATCTACATCTAATAGAGAACTATATTTAAAGAGCTCACTCAATTTTATGTGAAAGGTTTTTAGCTGTCCTATCTATAAAAAAATAGAGAACCATATTAAAAAGAAAACGTTCATAAACCGTATATTGCGTTGAAAATTAGATGTTTGAATCGATTTAGAACACTTTCGGTCCCGTAATTTGAGTTCTTGGCCTTAAACGAACACCAGACCCAGTTGTTTACATATGACATATACATCTCACACTAAACTGAGAATTAAGACCCTATGTTTTGATTCCGTCCACGGATTTTCGGACACACTACGCCAGGCATGGACGGACGAAGAAGCTTCTTACTTGTCCATTTAAACCAATTTATGTACACAGTTGTACACGTGGATATATTTAAATTATGTTCTTTTAACGCTGGTAGTAAATATACAATTATATGTGTGACATATAAACTATTCGATGTAAATGTATTAAAGTAAACATACACTTTATTATGATCGTTTGATACGCCCGTTCAAAAAAGGGAGCCTATGATGGGAACACCTAAGATGGACGGGAAGATGTAGTGCATGAGTAAGATGTCCGCTCATTTACTCGAACATGTTAAGTAGGATCGTCATACAACCTGTTGAAAATGTCTATGCGCGTTATATCTTGGTCAATAAAAAGCCATATTACTGCAAGCGCGTTTGAATTATATTAGCATTTTCCCTCTCTTACTTAAACAGTATAAGATGGATCATAATGAAACTTGATAAAAAAAAAATGTATGTGTATAATATCTCAGACAGGTTCAATAACACACCGGATCTTCTTAAGCAATTCTAAATTATTTCCTCGAGTTATGAAACATGGCAGAATTAATCTCGCCCGCTAAGTAACTCAGATCATCTAGAAACTTAGTTATAATATTTGTGCCCATATCTCAGCTAAGTATGCTAACGCTTTTGAATTATAGTATTAGAACTATGAACAATTGTTATGTTAACAATGTCCTCTCTTAAACTAAACGCTTTTGAATTAAATCAACATCAAACCTATCCACGATGTTTATGTACATATTTTGGCCATGAACAGTATCCAGCTTGATTGTCTTGAAGTTCAACACTTCTTCATCAGGACCAGTACATTATCAGAATTTCGCCAAATTAATGTTAATCGTTCCTTCTCAAACAGTTTAAATCAATAACTATCAAACTTTGTCACTGTAACCAAGATCTTAAAACAGGCGTATTGTTGTGACAAGTTGGCACTCTTGTCTGTGCTTGAAGATTATATAAGTTAATATAAAATGCCGTTTAGCAACGAGCAACAGTTTTTCATCTAAGTAGTATACAGATATGTATTAGGAAATTATTATTGCATGCAATTTTACAGAAACACGTTTTCATTAAATATGTATTTCAACTGTATAACAAAAATCGATGGAATAGTGGTTGTTGACATCATGCTTTTAATAATGCGTGATATTTACAATAAAACATTATCTATCATATATTCGTTGTTGTGTAACCCAGCCAGAAAAATCCCCGACCACCGTGGAGATCGAACCCGGGGCCTCCCGGTTCCAAATCGGGCAGACACTACCGCGTCGCTATAAAAGCTAGCTCATATAGCAAGGCAGTATTCGAACGTTGACGAGTGACGTCACGCGCACCTGCTAAATGACCCGAGTTTCTACTGGAGGGCAAAAAGCGCATATACAGAAGCTCTATCTCAATATCTATCTCATAGTACTGCCTTGACAAAATCAACGTTTTTGTTGATAATCATGCATAATATCAAATATAATTTTAATTATGATGTCTGAAAAGACATAAGCATGCAAGGAACTTTATTTTTGAATAATATTGTTATTATTTGTTTTTACTTCAAACGAACTCGGGAGTGGAAAACCATTTAAGAGCACACACGGTATATGGTTACCACAAAATTTCTCTACTTGCACTTCTTTGCGACCATTTGAAGTTAAAACAAGTCTCAGAAATTGTAATTCTTTCAGAATAAAATAGATTTAATGAACGAAAACAATTGAGGATGAAGACAGAAAACAAATAGATAGATTTTATCTTAGCAACATACCTGTATGCATGTAGTAACCTCTATATGTCTAAAAAAAATAACCTTGTTACACATTAAATAAATTTTATCGATTAATGTAATTGATTTATTTAATTGTTACACCAGTTTTGACACTCTGTGTTGCAGCATAGGTGTTAAATTGCACCTTTGTTCATTATGGCACGCCTGAACCACAAAAAAGAGAAAAACTAAGTTTAAGTAACTTAAACTTAGTTTTTCACTACTTAAACTCAATTTAAGTAACTTAATTCGAATTAACGCTACTAAATGCATTAAGTAGTTAAGAAGAGTTATTTTCTATTTATGTGAGAAAAATGAATTAAGCAGAGAAAAACTTAGTTTAACTCGTTAAGTGCGCCCGAACAACAAAAATTGATTTTTATTACCGTTAAGTTACTTAAATTGCATTTAACGCTGCTTAAAATTAATTTAAGTGCTTTCGCATCGTTAATTGTATTTAATTATTACTTAAGTAATAAAATTTTTACTTAAGTTGAATTATTAATTATCGTTAAGTCAAAACTCGCGTCCGAAAATAAGCATATGAAACAAGCGTTTTGATTGGTTGTCAGGTTTGTTAATAAATTCATGCCCGAGGTCGGAAGAAAAAGATTGCCATGTGGTACGAGCAAAAAATACAGATATTATAAATTTGGATTAGAATCTTAAGTCAGCTAAAATTTGTTTTAGTCTGGAATAACATTCAAAACACCCTTTCATCATCAAATTTTGCTGACAGTCAGTAACTATGCAATAAACATCAAAAACGATCCGCCCGTCTATATATTTCCGGGTCATATCGCATTTACCTGTAGTAATAACTTGTCTTGTATACGAGTAGTCATACCAGCTTGTATGTAGAAACTGGGACTATATTATAGTTAGCTGTAGGTAAATGCGTGCGTTGTAACCGATCCATTGCAAAATTGTAAATGGCGGTAGAAGAAAATCCTTTCCTGTTTACGTTTGTTACGACGTTTCTGATTGACTTAGGTCTTCCGGATCATTAACTGACCAATCAAAACAATTCGACTTTACAACTTAAGTAAAATTCCTTACTAAAGTTGAATTCGTGTAACTAAAAACATATTTTAAGTAGACAAACCTATTTTAACGCAACTTAATTGAAAATAGTACAATTGATAGAGAAAATCCTTGTTAAGTTGAATTAATTCAACTTAAGTAAGAAAATTACCATTAAGCACCGTTAATGCATTTTCGGTGTTTTAATTAGCGTTAACGCCGCGGGAACCACAAAAACTACTTAAATTCATTTTAAGCAGCGTTAATTCGAATTAAGTAACTTAAATTGAATTTAAGTAGAGAAAAACCTAGTTTAAGTAACTTAAACTTAGTTTTTCTCATTTTTGTGGTTCAGGCGTGCCATAGTTCATCACAAATCGATTATCTCGTTATGATCGGAGACCGTCCAGACAAAGACAACAGGGTGTCATAAACCAAGGCACATTGGGTCCATGCCATAAACCACATGTTGCAGACGATTGTCTGTTCATTAAACACAATTCACGATACCTCCATGACATCTCTTGGCATTTTGAGAAATCAGTAAAGCCAAATTTTAAAGCAAAAAAGAAAAGTGGCTTCAATAAAATATTTCAACATTACAAAATGACGAAATCTGTCAGAAATGGATTAACAGGAACTAGTGCATTATATTAGCCAGTTAATTGAATCATTATAATACAGTGTTCAATAAATATAATTTTAACATATTGTGCAGTATTACTGCTACGTTATTAAGGGATCCGGCAAATGTAAACTTCGCTAGTACGTGTAAAGATTTTACGTTACTTCAGTGTACACAATACCATCATGAAAAGAAGCTATCACAATATGGTAAAAAATACTTGCGTTAAAGAAATGAAATTTATAATGTGTTTATAATAGAATGCTAGACTTTAAATTATCACTAATTATCACTAGCACGGACTCTAGATGACAATATACGCTCCGTGTCACTAGTAAAGAGATTTCAATATACATGCAAAGACAATTCAATTTGCATAATATGCAGGTTTTTTCCGCGTTTGTATGATAAAATTTATTAACATTGGCATTCAATGTTAACGAAACGAAAATTTATTGATTGGAAAAGTATATAACCATAACATTTAAAATTTTTATGTATTCCGTTTTGGCTTTGTTTGATAAATGATTAAATGCACCTCTTACAAGCTGATGAAAAACAACCTATCCATTTATTATCAAATTAATAAGTGTTTCATTATTTTTGCAATATCATTTATTAAAGTCTTACTATCAGAAACAATAAGGCAATTTCATTGTTTTGTTTTGTGGGATTGTCAGTATTTAGTATTCCCACCACGTTTACTCTGATGCTTATAACTACATTGTTTTTATGAAGAGGGATCGATATATATATGTGAATATACATTTATTGGTACTAAATATAATATATTAGCACTATTTTTTTTAAAGATATTCATTTTTATTTCGCATTTGTTATCAAAATATTGACGAAGCAAAAGCCCTTTATACATGCTTTACGTTACTGTAACCAGTGTTTTTGCCCTCCAGTCAATGCGCATGCGCGGAAATATCGAAATGTAAACAATAACAATCAACGTTCGTATAAGTTCTCCTTATACTGAACCCTACTACATACAATCCTCCAATTGTGAAATTCTTCCACGAATTTTCTTTTGCCATGACATCCGTAGGACGTCTGACACACATGGTGGTTTTTTACGTTGGGCGATGATGTAACCCAGCCAGAAAAATCCCCGACCATATTGGGGATCGAACCCGGGACCTCCCGGTTCCAAATCAGTCAGACACTCTACCGCGTCGCTATAAAAGCTAGCTCATATAGCAAGGCAGCATAAGTTCTCCTAATACTGAACCCTACTACAGTTGTGTTATAGAAAGTTTACAAGGTGTCCGGTCATTAAAGTATTAAGACCAATAAATGTTAGTTCAGTTATATTACGGCAGTCAGCTAAACCGATTTAAATATATTATGACAGTATAAAAATGTTAAAAAATGTAGACATTAAATATCCTAGCGCTTGCGACTTTTACGTCTTCTTCGGGGGTTTATACAGATATTATATAATACTTGTATATATATCTTCTAGATTCAACGTATTTCCGCGGTGTCTCTAATATAGTGTTAGGGTATTTATGAATCCTGTTTGTATCGTGTCCAAATACAACTTTGGTTTCATGTTTGTAAATAAATGTTCATGTAACTGTCCCCTCTGTGTCTGTAAAACTGTTCCAATTTTGGAGGTGTGTTGCGGTGTTATGGTGGGTTATATAACTGTGAATAAACCATCTTTTTGGGGGGGATGGGGATTTCACAGTATGTCTGCTTCATTCTGCATCGTAGCTAGGCGCACACGCCGAAGTCTCCACTATGAATATGTATGTCTGTAATTATGTCTGTGTATCTGGTTGTTCACACATATCTTTCTCCATATATATAAATAATCGACTGTGAACGAGTATCTAGAAAAAGATCCCGGACAATGGAAATAACGATGTTGTGCAATATAACTATCTCCATTGAAACACAAAAATACTCATAATTTTACTTAATCTTCTAGAACCAATGTATTTCCGCGGTGTCTCTAACGTAGTGTTAGGGTATTTATGAATCCTGATCGGATCGTGTCCAAAATCAACTATGGTTTCATGTTCGTAAATAAATGTTCATGTAACTGTCCCTTCTGTGTCTGAGAAACTGTTCCAACTCTGGAGATGTGTTGCGGTGTAATGGTGGGGTATATAACTGTGAATAAAACATCTTTTTTAAGAGGATGTGGATTTCACAGTATGTCTGCTTCATTCTGCATCGTAGCTAGGCGCACGCACCGAAGTCTCCAATAGGAATTTGTATGTCTGTTTGTATGTCTGTGTATCTGGTTGTTCACACATATCTTTCTCCATATATATAAATAATCCACTGTGAACGAATATCTTGTAATAGATCCTGGAAAATGGAAAAAACGTTGTTGTGAAATATAATTATCTACCTTTAAACACAAAAATACTCGTAATTTCACTTCATCTTCTAGATCCAATGTATTTCCGCGGTGTCTCTAACATAGTGTTAGGGTATTTATGAATCCTGATCGGATCGTGCCCAAATACAACTACGGTTTCATGTTTGTAAATAAATGTTCATGTGACTGTCCCTTCTGTGTCTGTAAAACTGTTCCAACTCTGGAGATGTGTTGCGGTGTAAGGGTGGGGTATATAACTGTGAATAAACTTTTTTGAGGAGATGGGGATTTCACAGTATGTCTGCTTCATTCTGCATCGTAGCTAGGCGCACACGCCGAAGTCTCCAATAGGAATATGTATGTCTGTTTGTATGTCTGTGTATCTGGTTGTTGACACACACATATATAAAGTCGACTAGTCGTAAATCCTTAGACCAGATTTAATTATGTAGGTGTATTTCACTGACTATGTTTTTTGAAAAGGAAATACCAGAAAAAAAACAGACTGCTGAACTTGCACTTTCGCAAACAAACCTAAGTCAAGTAAAATACATAGTCATAGAATAAATAAGCGATTCATTCAAGGCCTAATTAAACACTTATTACGTTTTCAACAAAACGAACTGGAGGGAAAGTCAATATAAAATACCTAAAAGCAGAAGAAAAGGTATATCAGTTCTATTCTATCCATATGCGATCTTACCACAACTTACGCAGACACAGATACATGTAACGAATTTGAATTTACACGTCCAACAAATGCTGCGTGTGCAACAGGTTATTAACACCAGACCTCAACAACAACAGCCATTCAGAATTCACGAAACCTTAATAACTATTGATGTGAGTCAGACAAGCGTATTCATGTTAATTGGGTTTTCCATAATTAAGTCATGATATTTTCTATTTAAGTTAGTGTATAATTTATATTAAATACTAGTATGTGATACCTTCTCTTTAAGTGCGTACATAATATCTTTAAAACAGTGATGTTATCACAAAATGAAACTCGAAATGGCATCTGTCCATTGTGTTTTATGTGCATATGCTAGTTTATCAACTAAGGTGGCTGAAATCGTATTGACAGTGGCTAACACATTGCCAGGTACAACCTATACTTTTTGAAGTAAAATTATTTTTAAGTCAGTCATATTCTATGGGCCGCTGATCGGACATAGGGCTACAGACCTATAATATCAACTGTACATGTTAAAATTAGTATTCTTGACATAGTACAGTTCGACGTTGACGAGTGCCAGCATGATGATACGGACATTAACCTTCAAATTGTTCTTTGCTTATTCAATTTATCAATAATTGACCAAATTGAAATACTACTGTTCATTTGGTTTTTAAATTAGGTCTCAGGGCTCTGTGTCCAGTGTCAACGTATACTGTAGATTCCATAGATCAAACATAAGGCATTTAAACGAAAATGTTTTACAATGCTTGCGGTTTAAAATTAAAAAATATATATGATCAACAATTGTGTTTGTTTGCTATGTGAGTTTTATTGTTAATTGATTCAGCAATTACAAAATAGCATTGGTTTTCATCAGACCCTTTGTTAAGTTATTGTGTTTTTTCAATCTAGCTTAACTGTGTAAGCGAACTTACATTCTACCCGCTGAACCCAATTGTATAAACATATTAATCGGCGGGTAAATTAAAATCGGAGGTTACAAATCGGTGACTGTTAGGTAACCGATTTATACAATTTGGTTTATTATACCTTTCGGTAAAAACTGGGTTATAACTAACCGTGCTACCTTAGCTGGGTACGTTGAGGTTTGCAAGAGGTAAAACATACAAAAAACCTACTCAATTTAGACATATAAATAGACATGTATCGGACTTAAAGGACAAGGACTGACGGAGACTTAATTGATTTTCATCAACAATTACTGACAAACTTTTTGCACTGAGCGGGCATAGCTTCAAAGACGAACCAGACGTAAACATTGAAACCACGGCAACAGATAATAATGATTGCCTTAGGGGTTTTTAATTTCGGTAACAAAATCTGCAATGAGAAGGTAACGCTTTTACGATATAATGTTACCAGGGTGTCAAGGTTTGTGAAGTCAGTCACAGACGCTTTATTTTGGTGGACGATAATATTTCCGATGACAAACTACGAACCGAAGAACGTTCAGACAAAGTTGTAATTATTACGCAAAATCTCCTGCGTTGTATCGTGTATAAACTGCACACACACAAAATAATTGCACCGGGTGAAGATCAAGAACGCACATCAACAAGAAGATGAAGCATTCAATAAACGTCCTTGCAACGTGCGACCACATGGGTGAAATCCACAGGCGTAATGAATTATTATGTTTAGGTTACCAAGTCTTGTGAAGCTATGGGATTCATGTTAAATGTGATTGAATAAGGTCATAAATACGGATGTTAGTTTATTTGGCAAACCGTTTCATTTGTGAAAAAATCTGGGAAACAATAGTAAATTCTAAACTAGCACTTGATTTTGTGCAAATAGTAAGTTTTTTTTACCAGCACTAACATAATAATTGAAAATTTCACAAAAACGTAAGTCTGATTTGGAAATTATGTTTCTAAGTCTTGTGTCTATATTTGTGTCAACTTGCGACATATATGATGCGGAAATGTTTGTTTTAAACCAATACATGTACATTAAACATATTTAGTTTGGTTATATTTTATTGATTTTGTTGAAGCTGTTAATGTATGTTTTAATGTATACTGATGAGGATTTGACCCCGTCCAATAATACTATTCATTTAATGAACAACTATAACATTGAGATATGTGATTGAATAAAGTTATATATTTATAGAAATTTCAGTAATTATATTTAAAACAAACTGTTTAATATATCAGATTATCAACCTCCTTAATGATATGTATACTCTTTCCGATTTCCTTATTTGAAATTATGATATGTATGAAGTGAAAACCATTGATGACGCTTATCTGGTTTGTTCACGGCTGCCAAATTGTAACGGCATCAGCCACGCAGGTACATAATTCGGTACAAAGTTGTGGGGTTTAATGTAATGAGCGACACATATTTATTTGAAAAACCGATATTTAGAATAGCAATTTTTACTCTTAATTCGAATAATTCATACTCGATTAAAGCGCTGTCTTTGTTTAAAGGAACAAGGTTTGATATTGCGTTGGCTGTATTTCATGTGAATGAACCACATATGATGTAGCAATGTCAGTGTTTTTATAATAATTGATTTTACACGTTGCTTTGTGTATGTCGGGAACCACAGATCAAGAAAATGAACGATTTTCAATTTGTAATTTCATTAGAGAAGTTCGATATATAGAAAGATTCAGACGTTGAAAAGGCAATTCAGGTCCAATGGGAAATATGTGATGTGTCAAACTACTATTTTCTGCGTAAAAAAGGCTTATTAGATGTATCACACTCGCTGTAGTTACCACTAATATGTAAATGTTAACATTGTTTCTGGCATATACATATATTTCAAGTACAACTGAGATTCTTAGTTGTTCGGAAAATCATTCATAGACTTGGATCACTAGAAAACGACTAATTTAGTTAAGGCAATTAATGTGTTTCTTTTAAAAAGTGACCACTTCAAAAGAATACTATATAATAACACAATACGATTGTTTTTTTATATGATGACTCTTGCTTACATAGAATAATGTAGGGGTATTAATTTTTATTGGTACCGAGTTATAACTTACATATAGTATTACAACTGTAAGGTGCAAAAAAAGTAAAACGTTAACATACTTTTCATCTAGGGGTTGCTTTTTCTAACATTAATATTATTTTCTAATACTGTACATTATTTGCCTTTTGCACTTTGACTTGGAAGGTTTAAGCTTACATGTACATCATGCCAACTGACTTTCACCAGACACTTTTAACGGTTGCATGCTTCAAGTGAAATTCTCTTTGATGATTTTGTATTTGTTCAGAGCGATCAAACAGTTCAAAAAACGACATCGCTCGGATTACACGATCAAACTCCAAAATTGGTATTCAATCTGACCCTGCGTAGTCTGCGGTGTGGGGTTTAATATGCCCAGATGCTGTATCTTTGGGGATACGGTGAACATCTTTAGTCGCATTGTGAGCAACGTTTGTGTTTTCAACTGTATATTTGCATCATTTCGTTAAAAAAATGTATTTGTACATAATATATAATTTAAATTTGTGAATGCGCAAAACTCTCTATTTAAGTTTATTTTTGTTATCAGGCTATGGTTTTCTAAATCTGACATTCCTGTATTACTTGTTCATGACCACAGCAAAAGTTTTACATTGTTTAAAACTGTGTTTTTTTTTAATAATTACCACTTGATTTATATTATAAGTAATACAATTTTGATTATTGTATAACCCGTTATATGTTTAATGTATTAACGTACCGCACAATAATGCAATTGGTGTACAATCTTGGATTTCTTGTGCATTTAAGATTAATTGCTATGTGCCTTGCAACAGGTAATTAGATCTGTTGACGATTATATCGTTCCAAGAAGGTACTGACTGTATAACTCGCATTTGTTTATGTGGTTTATTATGATGAACATATTTTTGTGATTTATTTTGCAATTTATTTTGTTTTGTGTTAAAAGTTAATGATTTAAAAATTACAAGCTTCAAAATTTTACTTACATTTACTACCTAAAATGAACAAAACAGTTCAACTACTTAAACTATGTAAACATACCCTGCAAACAATGCATCACGTTTGATTTCATCCAGATTCCTAATTTATATATTGCATCTTAGCTTGTGTTAACTTAAAATAAACAGTGAACAAAATATTCGGTCATGCTGCCTCCTCTATAAATGTATCTGCCCTTTCTTTTTTCACAGTGGTTTGATGTTAATGTTGGTAACCTTGGTATCGAATTAAAATCGCATACATACATATAAAAAAAAATCTGCCAATTCCATCTGTTCAATACAAAATTATATATTTTCAACGCCTCGTTTAACATTAAACATTTTGTACTGATTGATGAAACTTGTCAATTTAAGAAGACAAATGCATATTATTTTACAATTAAATGAATAATTCAAAGAGGACAACTGACTTAAATCTGAAAATGTAAGTAGGACAATTTAGCAAGGACATAGCTTCCGAAAATATTTGATTGGTTACGCTATCTTCGTGTTCAAGTTTAGCTTGCGGTGCTTTCACCATGAATAATGTATATCGTCAAAATTGCACACTTTAAGTGACCTGGCATCAATCAAAGCAATAACAATATTTTAAGTATTACAATATATGTCAAAATAAACAATATTTGATACATGATAACGCTGTAATATTTGAATATATTCTATTTAAAAGTTCTCGTGCATAATGATGTTTTGATTTAAGATTGAGACGGTTAAATGTTGACATAAAACTGCTATACATTCAATTTTCTATTGATTGCATCAAAAGCTTCGGTCTTTAATAGACACCCTTAAGTGTATGCTTCCTGTGAAGAAATAGTGCTAGGATTGTAAACCGAACCCGGGACCTTCATTTAACCATAACAAGTACACCATTGCGACCTTTATCCTTTGTTATAAAGTCTACAGTGATATAATTACGCGCTGTTCCAATTAAAGATGTACGTAGCTATAGTTCAATATCAACAAAATACGACACATATGGTGTCTAATTTTAATTAAAAAGTTCCAACAACGCACTATGCGATGTATGATGTTATTGAGGACGCCTACACGACGAGTGAAATATTTAATATTCCTTATCGTCTTGATACATTATATTCGCCATCGCCACGGTCTTGATTTCCATTTTTCAGAGCTGGCTGGTGATGATTTCAGTTTTGCTTGATTAAGTTAGAAGTTCGTGGTATATTGGTATAGGATCGTGCTGATTAGCCTAGTTCATGTAATAAATTCACTACAGACGAATAACCATTTGTAAAGATGGAAATATCGTGTGTAAATGAAAATATTTCATATGACCTTATGAAAGGACATCATCAAAAATGCAACTTCTTACCGTGAAAACAAATTCGATGACTGCTTTTTTGCGAACATGTCAAAAAAAATTGCTTCTTATGTACATAGATAGATATATTTATTTCGGAGATAACATACATACACACAATTCACTAACATGTACATAAAATAATATGAAGTAACACAAAACAATCACAATTGAAAAGTACATGCATAGAATGCACTATGGCACATACACCAACGCCAAGGATTACACAAAAAAGAGCAATATCCCTTATTTCCATACTGGTCCTTGTTGATTGGTGGCACGACATAGAGGGGCACTAGTAATAAATAAATACTAAATAGTATATTAATAATAAAAAATGTATGAAATATAATAATGAGATTCAGATCAATGAACACAACATTAATATCACATGGAAGCATTGCAGACATGTACTATCACAGTATAATTGAGTATCACCTTAAAGCAGAGAACATCAAATGTATCAATTATGATCACTATATCACAGATTAAATTTGGATGGGTTAACAATATTAAGGTTACTACAACAAACAACAATTTAAAAGTCACGTTAAGTATGGATGTATTATTAATCCGAACTGATAAGACATTGGGTAAAGGAAAATAGAAAAATTTAACAGCAAAGCATAGTAACTTAAGATATATTAAAATACTCTATTTAAAAGATGTTGTTTATAGCAGATTTAAAACTAGACAATACCGTCATCTGGGTTGTAAAAGATGGTATTTATGGACGTCCTTTTTCACGAACACTGATATAACATGTGGAAATGAATTATATATGTGCTTACATACTCAATTCTTTATATATACGTCTGTCATCTCACTATGTAATTGAGTCTCTATCTTTCGGGTCTGTCTCCCTTCATTTTTGCATCATATTTAACGCTTCAAGAACGGGCGCATCTGGGTTATATAAAATATATTTAACACGGTCATTTATTGACATCCTGTAAAACGTTCATCATTTAAACACGTGTAGTGAAACTATATGACGATTATTGCAGTCAGCTGATTACGTGTTTCTATGTTACCGAATATCAAAAACTGATTGCATTGAAAGACAGCCACCACCGACGATGAAGGCCCGTTGGTAATTACTTCTTTTTATACACGCATATGTACCATCATTGAAACACAGTCTCTGTGGTAAGCTTAGAAGATAGATTTCCTATATATAACAGTTGAATAACACGCCAACAGAAATGTCTCTACAAGCTGTCTACACGGTAGGCAGTAATATCTGTTCTGATTGACAGGCAAACGTGTGCTCAATACATTACGAAAGATAGCGTCTAATAGTTTTCAGCTGCATTAAAAGGTATGCTTGGAAAGAATACTAATCAAACTATAAAGTGTTGTAAGATTTCGTTCGGGAAAATGTTCACAGAAAACATCCCTCATTAAAATTAGAAGAATATTGCATACAACATATATGTTATGAATGTAAAATAAACATTTGTTTACATCCATATTTAGTTAAATTTTTGTTTTCATTATTGGACAACCCTTCTGTAATAAAATGACCAGGTAAAACAACTTTTAGAGGAAATATAATTAGCAAATACAAGTCTTGAATAAGTTTTAAATCAGTATTACTATAGAGAAATTAAGCAAAAAACACTAAACTTTGGTTGAGGTGTATTTTAGTTATTCGGGCTAAATAATCTAGTGGAAATGTATAAACAAGTATCTCCATGCACCTAACAATATGTATGCTGGGATATTAAAACAACAATAAACGTTAATCAAATAAAATCAATTACATTAAGTGTAATTCGCAAATAGGAAAATAATCAATATACATGACTTTGTAAACAATTTTATTTAATAATTCTTGAAGAAACAATATCACATGGCATCTACATCGAGCAATGGCAAGTACAATGCGTAAAAACAAGTATAGAACATAAAAAATAACACACAATATTTAAGTCTGTAGTCCTCAATTTAGCAACACAAATAAAGGGGTACATCTTTTTTGTGTTTATTTTATATATGTAAAGCACTCCTGATTTTGAATTGCACAACTTTTTTTAGAGGTTGTAGCATGTCTGATGTAGATACATCGCCAGTACTAAGTTGTCATTGAAGAACTTTATTAAAACAACATAAAATGCATGTTTTAATTCGAATATGGTTAATTTGAGGATTTCTTTCATTCTTTATCTTTCCGTAGGTCAACTTATATGGCGTTTGATTTTTACAAACATATATCATTTAAATAATAACTAAATCACACATTATTAAAGTTGCAAAACATAAAATATTTACAGTTATTCATTATACATTCCTTAAATATGACATCCTAAGATGTTCAGAGCTAATTAAAAGTACTGCCTTCTATTTATGCCTTCAAGCAACCACTCGGGAAGAGATGGATAGTTTCTACGAAATCAGGTTTCGCTTGCTTAAGTGTCATTTCTTTGGAAATTTCATCATGGTAGGTCCATCAAGAGACCAGGTATTATACAAATTAAAGTATGCTATTTCAATATCAATCGGATTCTCTACGTTTGTTGAAGCCAACAAAACTAGAACATAAATGAAAAAAGCAAATCTATGTTTTATCTTTGGTTTGATGTTTAATTTCTATTTCTATAAGATTAACCATGTGTTTAACACTTATGCATGCTTGTTATAAAAACAATTGCATCACAGTTACGAAGCAATGGATTGTCTTCACTTGCAGGTAATAGACTAGGGGTTATTTACGATCTATTGCAATAACAATACAACCTCATTAGTTCTGCCTTTGAGTCGTTACACGATCCCCATTCCAAAATTACCTATGCGGCGCCAATTACAGTAATTGATTCACTCTCTTCTGTTTTCAAGTAGCTCTGTGAAAAAAATAACAAGACATTGCTAACATTAGTATGTTGTAAAAATTATAGACCAAATGCATTATGATTACAATATAAGTTCATTTACAGTCACTCGAATATGGAAGGCATTCGTTATACAGACTATTCCATATTCAAATAAACTCGATGTGGTACACAAGATTTGACGAAATATTTGCGCATGTCCTATATTACAAAACTATTGCAGCGGTAAACACATTTAGCCGAGTTTTTATCTTAAAGTTTCTATGATAAAACAATATGCTGTCTGGAAAATATGCTGTAACATGGAGTTTAAATATAAATTCATTAAGGCGTTAATAGACGATTTATTGAGAATCCTGGAAATACAGCTTAATCAGCTAATTTTTGTTTTCGTACTGTTCGAACGCGGGTATTTGTAAGATTTGCACAAATTATCAGCCTGCAACAATGATGAAAACGCAGTGTGAATTAAGCAGCTAGGAACAAGTTTTATATATTTGAAGACTTAATCAACACATTGCAAACCGAGTTATCGATTATGTTCATACTTCGTTTGGTCTTGTTTATATATTTAAATGGCGCGAGTAACCGATAAAATATTAACGTATGCAATTAATTTTGTTAAAGCATCATTAAGATTTTGATTTGATTCCCGAGTAGTAAACAACAATCCACAGATAACATATTTGATATGAAATTGTTTGATATCAAATACACACAATATTTTTTGGAATTGCATAAAAAAAAATTCTAACGATTGCAAAAATATATTTAAAAAATCAGATTAATATTGGAACAGAGGAAATTTGAATTTTTAAAATAAAATTCTTTTTAAGGGGTATTTTATATCGATATTAACTTTCCATCACTATGTTTTATTTGATGAATAATACTTACTGAGGTAACACAAGTTATTTTCAGTTTCTGGGATTTAATTATCATTATACTTGTACATTCTAACGTGTCAATTTACACACACGTGTTTTATACGTTCGATTCTCACTATGAGTGTGAACGAAAATGTATAAGTAGAAAAAATATACTACACTTGTATTGGTAGCTATTGCAAGCACATCATTCAAACGTAAACAGTTTTGTCAATTATTAATACGTAATAAGACATGCTAATAAGACATTCTATAACATGCTTATTTATGAGGAAAATTGTTGGGATAAAGTAGAAAAACATTCAAATGTATATAATTAAGGGCTAATATTTCATAAAAGTTTTTTTTACAACGTAGATCGTGAGAATAATAAGTTAAGAAATACAAACTAATTCCAAATCTTCGATTCCTTTACTAACAATGGCGCCGGGCGGGCGGGAGGTTTTGCGCCTTTCGTGCGATCGAGCAGGCTGGTGGGCAGAAAGGCATATGGGTAGGAATGCAGGTAAACTGGCTGGCAGACAGACAGTACGACAGAAATGCAAATAGCAAGGCAAACAGGCAGACCGACATGTTGTAAATAGGTGGATCTAAGCAACAGTGAAAAGTTACTCAATTGTGAGCGCAAAAAACCCAAAGGATTCAACGATTTTAAAATGTGGTTGTGACAAATTGCTATTTGTACAGACAGATGAACCAGAACTAAGAGCTTATGACAGGAGCAATATTCGAAGTAACGTAGGAATTGTTCGTGCAATGGGTCAATTGTGCTACCTTCGAATATATACACATGTGCACATATACACGTTACTAAAATGGTGTCATATCGTCAGGTATTTGATAAATGTGTGAGTGGCTAAATGGTTCGATATGATCTCATCAGATTTTCCAATCAACTAAAATCATTTATGTACAAACTCTGTTTCTTCCCGTTTAAAGTTACGATTTTTGCGTGTCTATTTAGTGTGTAGCAGCTTACCGTATTTAAAAAAATATCGAATACTCGTGAACAAGCACAAAGCATTGTAGCTCTCCTGAGTTTGTTGACCTCGATATTTACAACATGCTTTATATTGCGCAATAGAGAACTCGAACAACAGAGTTATCATAGCAATGCTTTTTCACACCTAACATATTCACACCTATGTTGTTTCTTTCGTTTACTGCACTTATTTTGTGTGTGTTTATTTTGACTGCATGTGTCTATATGAAATATCGCTAAGCAAACACGTTTATGAGACGGTTGTTGAATATATGTATATAGAGTTACTCAGACTTTCTTAATCTTACGTAAATTCTTAACTCAATAAATCTTTTATCCCACCTCCGTCCATGTATCTATCAATGCTCCCTTTAAAGTGTTAATTGCCGGTGATTCTACCGAAGTCTATGTCATCAGCTAAACTGAAATATAAGAATTTGTAATGTTGATTCGATCAGTTGATCTAATTGTCACATACACTTTTCGCAAATGCAATCTTCCAGAATCTTCATTTGTGGTAAGATTGTAGTATTGCCCAGAGTAAACAACGTTCGTAATCGCCAATTATTTCTCAGAAAATGTGAGCGGCCGTTTCGGAAAAGAATTAAATCATGCGACGCGAACATAATATGGGCAATTTTTGAAAAATAACACCCGCTTTTTGACGCACCAACATTTGATAATAAATTAACTTAATATTACAGTTAACACTAGTGTAGTAGGCTTTTTCAAACGCCTGTAAATTAAAAAAAATCCGAATGATTAATATTTGTTCTATCTACAGTGTTTAATATGTTTAAAAACTCTTCATTAGTGTTCGTGTGATAAATCTTCGGATGCACGCGATCAGGTTGTAATGATCTCTAGATTCATCAAGCAAAGAATTATTCAGCCAATGTCTCTCCAAAATATGCTAATCACATCCGGTTCATTAACGATCATCAATATTTAGAATTCGCGTGTTTGTTATCATCAAACTTCAAGTGATCGTTTGATAACAATCATTGTTTAACAATTAGTGCCCCATTGTTACTTATAAAAGAAAACGATTTAGGCATGCAATTATCATGTCTTGTAATTGCTTTCACGCTTTATCTGACTAAAAAATGTTAAATCACATTCAACTAAAAGCATGCGCATGTGTTGATGGCAATAAATCGCATCACAGCAGAGTGTAAATCCTGAAATCGTGATGTGAATAGCCTCTTAAGAATAAAAAGAATTAGTGTTAGGATAGTGCATTTATTGACACGTTTCTTATTATTGGCAAAGAATTAGTTACTTCACTACAATTGAATTATTCGTTTGAAATGTGTATTCACGTGTTGTACACACGAGATAATTTCCTTTTTTAAATAGTGTACAGGATATTGAATTATGCATTATCTTCTATTGTGCATTTTGTTTAGTAAATTAAGCGACATGACATTCAGGCATGATTACGTCTTTATGTCAAAAATTATTTCTAGAACGGTTCGTCAATGTCTCGTGATATCCTTAGAATCTGCTGGGATATCAATTCGATGATCATTTGCGACAATCGGTTTTAAATTGAAACGTTCTTGGCGAGGCCTGGCATTATTTCTGTAATGCCATGTTGGGTTAGCCGGATCTATCCTTCCATTTGGAAGGTCGCACTAATAATACAAAATCACTTTCTGAACGGAGCAAAATACACGCACCAAATATTGTGAAGATGTATGATTTTAAGAGTTCATTTTTTACAGGAAATAACTAATATTCTGGTTTCATTACAAAAAATATAATTGCAAAAATGGAGCATGAACATAAACGCATTAATCAGGGTCCTAATGATTCATTGAAATTTGTGCAATGTCGTTTAATCAATATCGACTTATAGAAAATGTTAAAAAATAATAATGTATTGTCATAAAGTACAACGAAGAAATTATCTTCATTGTTATGAATTTACTTTTGAAATAAAATTCAAATACAGAAGACCGTTTATCTTTAAAACTATATGATTCAGCAAATAGTAATGCACTGATCACAAGAGAGCGTTTCCAAAAATATCAAAGTGAAACACTTTACCATATTGATTATGCATTTCATTATTGTAACACCATTACTGCTTAGTCCCCTCGGTTGTTCATATGTACTGGCCTTTTGAGGCATACGTAAAAGAATACGGCTATATAAATCTATAGATTTGCTTAAGAACAGTTATATATGTTCATGTAACGTCTTGTTAACGATTTCGACAATTTCGAGATCATTTTTATTAAGACTATGCCTGATAAAAAAGGCTCCATATCGTGGATGGTAACCCAGCTATCAGACACGAATTGAAATAAAGTTTACATATGTTGCCTTCAGCTTTAATCTCATGGTTTTGAAAGCTCTACGTGTTTGGATTTTGCTATATTTTCACCCCGTAATATTTATATAATATGTATATATAATATATACACACATATATATTACTTTGTTGCAATGTCTTATTTATTCAGTATTTTTTAATCATTATTTTCGAGTGAGCATTGCTTCAAAAGTTTGAACATCCGCATTTCTATATTCAGTTTTATAAAGCAAAACGAAACATTCGCAAGTCACATAACCAACCTAGAAAACCGAAAACATGCCAATTACACGTATTAAAGAAATTTGAATTACAAAGCTGAACGCTACTAGCTGTCGATTCTTGTATTAGGCAAACTCTTGTTCGCAAATGAATAAGATTGTAAAGACGTACACATATTCACAACGGACCCTACAATCAATCAGAAAGCGCAATTGTTTCTCAATTAGGCGAGGGGGGGGGGGGTTAACTACATTTCAGGCCCCGATCATCATAACGTATCACCACAAAACACATACGTTTTTTTTCCAAGGTCAATTCGTTTACTATTGAAATACATTGTTGTTTTTCTAACCATTAAACTATTTATTTAATCACAACATTAACGGTAAGCGTATCGCAGACGAAAACTATTAGATGATCGTCAAATGACTTCGAACTTGTAACACATCTGAAACAATCTAATTTAGATTATTCGTGCATTCTTTAGTTGTATTAGGCTGCTTGTCAATACCAGTTTTTACTGATGCAGTTTTTAATGTCACCAGGTATTGACATCCCTGGAGGTATCATAGCTATATAATTTACAAACACTGTCTCCAACTCCGATGTGAGTCAGGCTTTTCTGAAGATTGATTAAATTCGCACGAAATCAATCAAAATAAAGACGCTATGAGTATATAGAAAAGGCGAATCATTAAACTGAACTTAGAGCCTACTTCTTTACGATAAATTACATTATTTCAGAATAAAGTTTTTATTTGGGTTGTTATTTTGATTGAAAAGACTAATTGGCTCAAGAGCATATTACTTTGTAAGAAAAGGCTCTTTAGAATTATTCTCCTAGAATTCGCGTGTTTGTTATCATCAAACTTCACTCTTAAAGTGATCGTTAGGTAACGATCATTGTACAACAATAAATGCCCCATTATGACTAATAAAAGAACACGATTTATGCATGCAATTATCATGTCTTGTAAATGCTTTCACGCTTTATCTGACTAAAAAAATTTAATCACATTCAACTTAAAGCACGTGCATGTGTTGATGGCAATAAATCGAATCACATCAGAGTGTTAATCCTAAAATCGTAATGTGAATAGCCTCTTAAGCATTAAAAAGAATTGTATTAGGATAATGCATTTATTGCCATGTTTCTTCTTCTTGGCAAAGTATAAGTTACTTTACTACAATTGAATTCTTCGTTTGAAATGTTTATTCAAGTGTTGTACACAAGACATAATTTCTTGTTTGAAAAAGTGTACAGGATATTGAATTTTGTATTATCTTATATTGAGCATTTTGTTTGGTAAATTATCATAAAATTATCTCGAGAATGGTTCGTCAATGTCTCGTGCTGTCCTTAGAATCTGCTGGGATATCAATTCGATGATCCTTTGCGACAATTGATTTAGATTGAAACGTTCTTTTCGAGGCCTGTCATTATTTCTGTAATGCCATGTTGAGTTAGCCTGATCTATCCTTCCTTGTGGAAGGTCGCACAAATAATATAAAATCACTTTCTGATACACGCATCAAAGATTGTGAAGATGTATTTATTTTAATAGTTTTTTTAAAGGAAATAACTCAAATTCTGGTTTCATTATAAAACAATAAATTTGCAAAAATGAAGCATGAAAAAATACGAATTAATCAGTGTCCGAATGATTCATTGAACTTTGTGTAATGTCGTTTAATCAATATCGACTTATGCAAATGCAACAAAAATATAATGTATTGTCATAAAGTACAAGGAAAAAATTATCTTGATTGTTATAAATTTAATTTTGAAATAAAATTCAAATATACAGATGACCGTTTATCTAAAAAATATGATTCAGCAAATATTAATGGCACAAGAACGCGTATCTAAAATTTTCAAAGTGAAACGCTTTTCCATATTGACCATGCATTTCATTTTGTAACACCATACCTGTTTAATCCCCTCCGGTTATTCATATGTACTGGCCGTTTTAGGCAATCTATGTAAGATCACTGCTATATAAATCTATACATTTGCTGACGAACAATCATTTATATTTATGTAACTTCTTGTTTCGACAATTTCGAGATCATTTTCATCGAAGATAACTATGTCCGATAAAATAGGCTCCATATCGTTGATGGTAACCCAGCCATCAGACACGAATTGAAATACAGTTTACATATGTTGCCTTTAGGTTTAATCTCATGGTTTTGAAAGCTCTACGTGTTTGGTTTTTGCTATATTTCCGCCTCGTAATTTTTATATATGTATATGACATTCGCATTTCTATATGCAGTTATATAAAGTAGAACGAAACATTCGCATGCCACATAACCAACCCAGAAAACCGAAATCATGCCAATTACACGTATAAAAGAAAATTGAATTAAACAGCTGAACGTTATTAGCTGTCGATTCTTGTATTAAGCATACTATTGTACGCAAATGTATACGATTTGAAAAATGTACACATATTCACAACGAAACCTACTTTCTGTCAGAAAGCGCAATTGTTTCTAAAATTAGGCCGGGGGTTTAACTACATTGCAGGCCCCATAACTTATCACCACAAAACACATACGTTTTTTTTGTCAATTCGTTTACTATTAAAATCGTTTGTTGTTTTTTAAACCGTTTACTATTTATTTAAGCAAATCATTAACGGTAAGCGTATCGCAGACGAAACATATACATGTAAGATGATCGTCAAATGACTTCGAACTCGTAACATTTCTGCAAAAATCTAATTTAGATTATTCGTCAATGCTTTAATTGTATTAGGCTTCTTGTCAATACAGGTTTTACGGATAAAGTTTTTAAAATCACAAAGTCTTGACATCCCTGGAGGTGTCATAGCTATATGATTTGCAAACACTGTCTCCAGCCCTGCTGTTATTCAGGCTTTTCTGAAGATTGATTAAATTTCGCATGAGATCAATCAAAATTAAGACGATATAAGATCATAGAAAAGGCGAATCATTAAACTAGACTTAGAGCCTATATCTGTACGATACATTACATTACTTCAGAACAAAGTTTTCATTTAATGCGACACTTTTTGGGATGTTATTTTGATTGAAAACACTAATTGGCTCAAGAGCATATTATTTTGTTAGAAAATGCGCTTTGGGATTATTCTCCTGATCTCGTGATGATATTCAGATGCTGAGACTTTATTGAAGATACAAGCTTTTGGAAGCGACATTCGTCGTTTGAAATGTTCAATTTACGTTTTTTTTGTTACAAATTTTAAACTATATATAATCATGTTTGAATGAATAAGAAAAAAGATTTTACAGTCTAGATACTTTATGTTATGAATTACAAAATATTAATATATATAATTTATAAAGACAGTCGAGGTTGTAACCTATAAATAATATATAATTGGGAAGTGTACACCGACTTTAGTTAATCACAAGGTTAGGTAAGTAAATAATTGCCTTTGAAATACAACAAATATTGAAACTGCGTATGTTCGAAACTGAGACAACTTTCGACACAGAGTTAACAAGTCATATTATCTTGCTTTATTCGTTCTTGTCGGCTAGTACCACGGTTTTAACAATATGTATGTGCCTCCATCGTGTTATATTTATTATGTTTTAATTTTGTCATTTGCTTTGCATACAACAACTTGCCTAATTTACATGCGTATTTCACAGTTTAATATATGTCAGTTTCATTTTGCTGTATCTTTTGTTGGATTTCAGTAAACGTTGTTCTGGGTCCATGATACGAGCTTGTTGGTCAGAAAGACAAAATGTTATATCGCGGACTGCAGGGGACAAGACACAGTTTTTCGTCTATTCGACTGGTCTGAATAAGCAAAATGTGGATTTAATTATGGAGTTCCTATCAACAGTTACAACTGAAGCGATTCAATTTGCTTTCATAACGTCGTTAATCAATTCTTGTTCACGTGTTTACCATGCGTTTTAAGTAGTTTTTGTCTGGTTGATTTTTAAATCGATTGCTACTTTTATTTTAATTTTATTTTATGTATTTGTTTAATTTGAAGCTAATATCTTACGAAACATTTGCATTTAAGACCACGCAGTGTAGCGTGTATTTTTTCAAATCAAGTTATTAAATAATTATTAGATATTAGTTACAAGGTAACGTTTGCTTAATATTATGTATCGTTAAATAAAATTAAGTTGATTCACATGTGTGACCGGGTCATTTCACATTACGAACCTTGAGATTAATTAATTTGTGTGTTGAGGAAACAATATGTACACCTATAATAAACGGTATAATGTATGTACGTTAGATGTACTCAAATGCACGTGGCATAAGTGTTGCGTTTTAACATCAGATAATTGGATATTTCCTCCTCAACATGTTTAAACAGTAATACATAATCTAAGATTATGTTATTATATTGCTCCTTGCATAGTATGAACTGATTAATCCTTTTTAATTTAAGTTTGATAACGTAATTTCCTCTGTTCCGAAACAAATAATTAAACGATCCGTAATGAGTAAAAAAGGTCCATGAATCGTGTAACAAAAAACAGAATTATTTATAAATAAATATAAATAAGTAAGTAAAGAATCGAAAAATAAACAAAATTTATTACATTGGCACCATAAGGAATACACCACCAAAACAATAAAATGTAAAAAATTCTACATATGTTGTAAAATTATGTATTTTGATGTAAATAAGTCCATATGTTTGATTGTAACCACAATCATTCATTATACTTTTAGCCTCCTTTTGTACATTTTGTTCTTTTGTTCATATAGTGTATGTTTGTGTTTAATTTGCTGAATTGTTTGTGTCTTAACTTCCAGAAGTTAAAAGTTATGATTATTGTATTTTATATATTGTACCAGGATACCTGTTTTATGATTCATATGTTAAAGCACTTTTGTCATCTGTATAAAAATGGATAATCTGAAATTAATCTCATACAACTGTAGGGGCCTAAATAACACTAAAAAACGTAGAGATGTCTTTGATTTTTTTAAAACAAAACAAGCACATATTTATTGTCTCCAAGACTGTCATTTTACTCGTGATAGGAAAAATAAAATATATTCAGAGTGGGATGGAGAATGTTATTTTAGTTTTGGACAATCAAATTCAAGAGGTATTTGCCTATTGTTTAAAAGGAACTTAAAAATCATGGTAAATAAAATTGAAAATGACTCTATTGGAAACTACTTACTTTTAGACTTGACATATATGACAAACAGTTTTACCTCATGTACATTATACGGGCCTAATAAAGATACTCCCACTTTTATTACAGACCTCTTTAAAAAAACAGATTTTAATACTGATAAATATATAATATGTGGGGACTTTAATTGTGTTTTAGATGTAAACTTGGATTATCAAAATTATACATCCATTAACAATAATAAAAATGCAAGAACAACATTGCAATCTATTATAAGAGATAACAGTATAATTGATACTTTCAGATATCTAAATGGCACTATCCAACAATATACATGGAGACGGTTCACACCATTACAACAGGCTAGACTTGATTTTTTCCTAACTTCAAATAATCTATCATCCAATATTAGAAAATCTACTATTGATTCATGTTATAAATCAGATCATTCCATCATCGACCTAGAAATATTTTTTGAGGAAATAGCACATGGAAAAGGGCTATGGAAATTCAACAATTCACTTTTAAAGGATATTGACTATTTAAACTGTATTAATACTTTGATTAAAAATATTAAACTACAGTACTGTATACCTATCTACAACATAGAAAACATAGATAATATTCACAATAGCAACATACAGTTTGTTATCAACGACCAATTATTTCTGGAAACATTACTTATGGAAATAAGAGGTAAAAGTATTTCATTTTCATCATATAAAGCTAAACAGAACAAAACAATGAATCAAATTTAATTAAGAAAATTGATATACTTAAAAAAATCCTTGACTGAAACTTATTCAGACCAACTTAGTGAGCTACAAAAAGAATTAGAAACTGTGAGGGAAAATAAACTTAAAGGGTCTCTTATTCGTTCTAGAGCTAAATGGATAGAAGATGGAGAAAAACTCACTAAATACTTTTGCTATCTCGAATCTAATCATTATACAAATAAGTAAATACTTTTTATTGAATTAGAAAACGGAGCTAAGTTAACAGAACAAAACGATATTTTAAAAGAGGCTGTTACATTCTATTAAACATTATACACTAAAAATGACAACGAAATAAAATACGATATAAATGCTGATCTATGTAATGATAATAATATAACTAAATTGAATAAAGCGCAATCTGACTCATTAGAATGACTGCTTAATATCGAAGAAGTATCAATAACACTTAAAAATATGAAACATGATAAAAGTCCAGGGTCTGATGGATTCACTGAGGAATTCTATAAGGTATTTTGGAAAAGTTAGGCCACTTCATAGTGAGAAGTTTAAACTATGCTTTTATTACAAATTCCTTGTCCATAACACAAAAACATGGAATTATTACTTGTATCCCAAAAGAAAACAAGCCGAGATGTTACCTGAAAAAACTAACGATCTTTGACATTATTTAAAGTTGTTTACAAATTAGCATCAGGTTCCATTTCAAATAGATTAAAGACAGTACTTGATATTTTAATCTCTAAAGACCAAACAGGCTTCATTTAAGGTCGATTCATTGGAGAAAACACCAGATTACTTTACGATATCTTGAAATATGCTAAAGATAATAATTTACCTGGGTTACTTATGACGATTGACTTTGAAAAAGCATTCGATACATTGTCTTTCCAGTTTATAGAAACAACTATTAGTTTTTTCAATTTTAGACCAATGATCCAAAAATGGATATTTTTGTTCTTGCATAATACCATGGCCTCCATACTAATAAATGGATTCTTGTCAGATACTTTTTGTATAGAAAGGGGATGTCGTCAAGGAGAACCAATCAGTGCTTACATTTTTATTATATGTGCAGAAATTCTTGCTATTAAAATAAGGGAAAGCAAAGATATTAAAGGTACAACTATAAATGACTTACAATATCAAATATCACAATTTTCGGATGATACATCTTTATTTCTGGACGGATCGGAATCATCTCTTAACTGTACATTAGATATGCTTCAAGAATTTTCAATATACTCTGGACTCCACATAAACTATGAAAAAACTAATTTAATTTGGATAGGCTCTATGAAATATAGTACTAGATCGATAAAAACTAAATACAAACTGATATGGGGAGCTACTACCTTCAAAGTTCTTGGGATAGTGTTTGATATAAATTTAGATAAAATGGTAATGTCAAACTTTGAAAACAAAAAGTATTAAAAGATCAATAAGTCATTGGAATCGCAGAAACATTACTCCTCTAGGAAAGATAACCATTGTCAAATCATTGTTTTTACCTTTACTTATTTATTTATTTATTTACTCATTACCAACACCAAGCATAGACACCATGAAAACTATAAATCAACACTTTTATGACTTCATTTGGGCAGGACCAAGCAAATTTAAAAAAACAGGAATTGTTAAAGATTATAACGAAGGTGGGTTAAATATGGTAGATATATGTTCTTTTGAAAATTATATGAAAATAACATGGCTTAAGAGAATAGTGGCAGGAGAAGGTAATTGGTATTCACTGGCTAGATTGTTAATAGATTTTAAAATAGTATTCAATACTGGAAAAATGTATGTCGAAAAAATATGCTTGCGCTTAAAAAATAAATTTTGGCTTGATGTTTTGAAAAACTATATATTGTATATTGAAAAGCTGCCAATATTGAATAGTGCTGATATTCTGGATATGCCTCTCTTTTATAATCATAATTTTAAAATTAATAATAGCTATATCTATTTTAAATGTCTATATGAAAGAAGTATTCGGTTTGTGAGGGACATAATGGTAGAAAGAAACTGCTTTATTTCAAAAGAATCTTTGGATACACAAGTTGGAACAAACGTAAACTTCCTATTGTACCAAGGATTAATAAACATAATAAAGAAATACATTGACAATTTTGAAGACCTGGTACTTTTTGACAAAAACACTCAAGGGCCTATATTACCAACTTACATAAAAACATTAGTAACCAGCCCGAAAGAAGAGAAACATATTTATAAAACATTTATTAAAAACAATGACATTCCAGCTTGTAATACTAAATGGAATTCAGAATTTTTAAATATTGAATGGAAAAAGGTACATGCACTTGTATTCAATCTAACTAAAGAAACTTATATCAGATTGCTCCAGTTCAGAATAGTCCACAGAATATTGGGGACAAAATCCCTTATGTTCAAAATGAAAATAGTTGCAAATAATTTATGTACATTCTGTAATTTGGAAGTTGAAAATATAATGCACTTGTTCTGGTACTGTCCATATACCCAAGAAATTATTAAATTTGTTGTTGATATTGTTCGTAGAAGTAGACCAAACATACCTATTCACATTACATGTCAGGATCTAGTACTTGGAAATATTAATCCAAAAATGAATGATTTAAATATAGTATGTCTAGAGCTTAAACGGTATATCTTTTATTGTCAAAGAAAAAACAGAATTCCTTCAAAATACGGACTTGTAAATAGTATGGAACAAACTTTTGAAATTTTCAAAAATACAATTAAATCAGAAGAAGAATTAAAAATATGGTCTCTGGCTAATAATATTTACTGACATCTCATATAATGACATAACTAATCATAACACATAATATAAATAATGCTCATAACATATTTATTTGTTGTCATTGTAAAATCTGCATTATCAGTTTTCCGTATACAATGCACTTACTATTTAACTTACTTATGTGCAATATTTTATGTTAAAGGATATACATACTTATATTCAACATTAATATAGTTTGTATTGTACAAACTTGTGTTGTGTTTTCCTGTTTTATTTTGATGTTGTACAATACTTGAAGTATAACACAATTATAAGATTATATGAATGTATGTTTATTTTACTGCAAGTTTAATTATTATATTTATGTACGCATCAAAAAAGCTATATGAAATACTTTGTTTTTATTATAAAATTCATAATACTTTGTATGAATGTACACACTATTCTACGTATGTATGTATGTATGTATGTAATATTATACGGAATTAATAAAATTCTGCACACACAAAAAAAAAATAAAAAAAAATAAATATCCCAATCTATTAGTAAGATGCTCATGAATCATCGACACGTCTTGAGTGACGTGAAATCCCGACTATTATACTGCGGTGTAAACCATAGCGCTGTCTTAAAAGAAAAAAAATACATTTGACTCGTGTCTTGTGAAATGGGTCTTATGTCAGATGCGTTCAGCGTAACTTCAGTGCAACCATTGCAGTAAAATGGTCTGGTCACGAACATCCCTGTCCGCCAATGTGACCACGAAGTCTTGCGTTACTTTATAGCGGATGTGGTAGCTCCTGAATAGAGTGCGTGAATGCGAAGGTTTGGTGTAGAGCTACGCAGGCTACATATGGCATAAGATCCATTTTAACGCGGGCCATTCACGGTACGCCAACGTATCATATACAAAGAATTCCTGTATGTTGCTTTAATTGACATATATTTTTAAGAGACGACACAGTCATGACAGCACTGATGCTTTGGGTATGTTGCATTTCTTTTTGTCCAATTCCGTCGTCTAGCTTCCTATCTGCCATGCGATGTACATCGTACTGTATGGAACTATACAACATAAATGCAACATAAAGATTTTAATTCAAAAACTGGCTTATTATCTGATGTATTAGAATACAATAAACATTTAGATGATTATAACAACGTTAACACCAATTTAAATGAACACAATTTTTGACACATTCCGAAGCGAATGAATGAAGATCACATGACTGACAGTCAAGGCCAAGCATTAATTTCCATGTGCAAATCAACCAACCATATAATAGCTAACGGTCGAATGCCTGGAGATAAAGCGGGTAATTACACTTTCACCTCACCACGTGGTCTTAGCGTAACTGATTATTTACTTATACACCACGACGCGAACAATCGGAATGTCATTCATGAATTTGAAATACTTGACTGGACCGAATTGTCTGATCATGCTGGGCTTTATTTTAGTTTTCTAACAGAAAACAATATTAACATACAAATAAATAAAACTCAAACAAGACAACAAGAAGTAAAAATAATATTTGATAATGACAACACACAAGAATTTAATTTATTGATAGAAGAAAATATATCAGTATTAAATCCAATTTTTACTGAAATCAATGTCAATAATCAAATTACAATTCTAACTCAATATTTACACGAAAATAGCGTTCAGACATTTGGAAAAGTATATACAATTAATAACAATAAAAAAATCACATCAAAAAGCGCCAGAATGGTTTGATAATAATTGTAGAACTGCAAAATGCAACTTCCATAACGCAAAAAAATAACTTTAATACGAATAAGTCCAACTCAAACAGACAACAATTTGTACATTATATAACAAATTATAACGCTATTCGAAGAAAAGCAAAAGATAAGATAAATGAAAGCACGCGGTTATATATAACATTGCAAAAACACAACCAAAAACTTTTTGGAAAACACTTAAAAAATGCTATAAACCTTATAATAAAAGTATAGATCAAGCGCACATGAACGAAATGTTAAATCATTTTAATGACTTAATCGGAAACGTTCCATGTGATAATATAGATAATGAAATAAATGCACAGAATTTAAATAGACCACAAACCGAGAATGACCATCTGGATTCACTAATTACAGAGTCGGAAACATATCAGGCAGTGTTCAAACAAAATAATGGCAAATCTAGTGGACCCGATAATATTTCAACTGAAATAATTAAAACAGCGTATAATTCTATAAAACCGTACCTCACAACTATTTTCAACATTTTTTTTAAACTGCACAATATCCTGAGAGCTGGGGAATAGGTTACATCACACCAATATTTAAAGGCGGAGACCCGAGCGATGCAAAAAATTATCGCGGAATAACATTAAATAATATCTTATTAAAGATATATTCATAAATTCTTTTAAACAGACAGACCAAATGGTGTGATGAAAATAAAATTATATCTGACTTCCAATTTGGTTACCAAAAAGGAAAGAGCACAGTCGACTGTATCTTTATATTGAACAGTATAATCAACAAAGTCTTAAACTCTGGTCAACAATTATATTGCATTCTTATTGATTATGCTAAATGTTATGACAGTATAAATTGTTCATTATTATGGCAAAAGCTAATTAACGCACACAAAAGCTCTAAAATGGTTTCTGCACTCAACGCCATGTATTCATAACTCAAATCAGCCGTCAGGCTAAACAATAACATATCCGAATACATCAATTCATACTCTGGTGTTAAACAAGGCGACCCGTGCTCAAGCATTCTATTCATGATGTTCGTCAATGACATTATTGAAAATATTAATTCTAATATTGAAGGAATCATTTCCATCAACGATATAAAATTCTTTTTATTGTCTTATGCCGATGATCAAGTCCTATTTTCGACTTCACCCAAATCAGCCCAACTAATTTTAAATGACATTGAAAAGTATTGTAATATAAATAAACTGAAAATCAATATTAGCAAAACAAAAGTTGTCATTTTTGAAAAAGTAACCGAAAAACAAATTTTAACTTTAATCTATATGGTGAAACATTAGAAATCGTCACATCATTCAAATACTTAGGTGTAACCTTATTTAAAAACGGAAACTGGTATAAACGATAAAATCAATATCAGAACACGGTAATAGAGCGCTTCATCGACTTGAATCTGTTGTACACCAATATGAGTTCCCAACTAAAGAAAAATTAAATCTTTTTGATAAATTAGTTACCCCGGTTCTTCACTATTCTGCTGAAATCTGGGGACAAGATTCTGGAAAAGGATGAGAGATTATTCTACAAAGTTTTTAAGAAAAATTTTATGTGTCAAGAAATCAACAAATCTATCAGCACTGTATGGCGAATTGGGACGATACCACTTATCTGTCATTCGAAAATTGCATATATTTAAATATTGGTTTAAAATTATATTAAATTACAAATGAGACCCTTATAAAAATAGCATATTCATACTGTTTAATGACGCAAATCAAAACATAACGTACAACAAAAGAAATTGCGCTTATCAAATCAAATCAATACTATAGCAGCAAGGTTTAAGTTATGTTTGGACTAAACAACAAACCCTGACAGAAAAATCTGAACAGACATACACTTACAATCTAATTAAACAACGTTTATTTGATCATTACAAACAGCACTGGTACAGTGAAATCAATTATTCGTCAAGACTTAATACATATTGTCGCTTCAAGAATACGTTTAATACAGAACAATATCTTGACATAATTACAACGAATAAAATAAAATAGCACTAACTCAATTTCGTCTATCATCACAGAGATTAGAAATAGAACGTGGTCGATACCACAACATTGCTCGGGATAACAGAAAATGAAAATTTTGTAATCTTAATTTCGTAGAAAGCGAATATCATTTCTTATTAATATGCCCAATATACAAAGATATCAGAAAAACATATTTAAAGTCATATTATCAAGCATGGCCAACATTTAATAAGTTCGATATGTTAATGAGAACACAAAATAAAAAAGAAATAATTAATCTTTCGAAATATATATACAATGCAAATTGTTTAAGGAACAATTTAGACACACATTAATTCATCTTAAGTATATTATTTATCTCAGAATAGATCTAAAACGGTGTATTCTTTATCTCATTATTTTATTTACAATTGTCGTTATCAATTTTAAATGGAACTATCATATGTTATAAATCAGTCAAATCTTTATTATTCTTTATCTCATATTTTTTATTAGAAACTGTTATTATTGATGTTAAACTTTAAGGAATATATAATATGTAATGAATCAGTCAAATCTTTGTTAACTTCTACCATTACTTAATTTTATAATTATTATCATCCATGTCACCACACTTGTGTATTTTTGCATTTGGCTTAGAAGCAATTGTAATGCTTAATAGCTAATAAATGTTGTTGTTGTTGTTGTTGTAAATGCTGCATATTTTAGAGATAATGCCGAGAGGTAAGTCAACATCTCGGAAAAAAAAGCCTTAAGAAATACACAATATAGTAACAACAGCGAACACAAACGTAATTCAAATATTCTTACAACGCCAGGATGTATTATGTCCGGATGTAATCTATGCCGAAATAAATCGATATATCTGTTTATGTACACAACGACAGTTTGCAGTCTCTCTTTAGGCTTATTAAGCTCCATTATAGAATATTGATGGTCATCCTTAATATAATTCTAAGCTGTGTTTGATACACATAATTTGATAAATTCATTTAATAAATTAGTTCGTAAATTTACGCAGTGCTTGGGACAGCTATTGCATAGTTCTTCGATTTCTATGTAAAATGATAAGGGTTTTTATGATGATTTAAGTGCGTAAATTTACGCAGTGCTTGCAAAAATCGACAACTGTATTTTGAAAAGTTTGTCAGAATGAAATTTATGTGCAATAAAATGAGAAATTAATCACATGTTTGTCTTCATTTTGCAACGAAAAAGAGGAAATATTGATGAATATTCCCTTTTAAAATGCCAGTAATTAAGTTCGTTTATATGTAGATTGGATTCCCGAGTAGTTAACAATATTCCACAAGTGACTTTGTGTAAAGTGATTTGATCTAAAACCATGCATGTATCTACAATACATTATCACAATGAATATCGATGCTGTGTACTAAATCGGTTAATATAATGAAATGGTTGTTACCCAAGAATTATTCACAATACTGTACGCGTCTAAAATTATCTAAATAGAAAATGTACTATGCGAACAGAAAACCAATCAGTCTACGTGGAAATTAATAATTAATGAATGTCGCAAAGTAAGTTGTGTTGTTGTTTTCCTTTTAAAAAAAACTACTTTACTTCCCTTTTATGAAAATCATTGATAAGAAAAATTAATAAATTAAATTTTAACGTATCAACGAATACCCTGCATCTATATGTTCGTCTTCCGTCAGGAAACATTAAGTCAAGATTTGAATGTCAGCACTTGCATTACATTTTAGCCTGACGCATCTCCGGTATACTGATTGCCAGCTCACAAACTCAATGCGCTGAAATTGGTTACATAACGTATTTCCACAAGAACAAAGCATCTGTTTCTTTTCTAAATCTGTCACATACTACATTAAAACCTTCGTCATGATAGTAAGTGCGAGAAAACAAAAATAAAATAGCACGTGTATAAAAATACATGAAACTTTGCGATCATTGTGTTTATAACAAAAAACAGCTGTTTACACACACAAGTGTAATCTATAATCATGGTCTGCGCGTGTTGTTGTATTGCACGATTTTTGGATAGACCGTTCAAAGGCAGTGACCCCAGTTCAAATGGGTATATTGACGGTTAATACGGTATGATATTTTCAAAAATAAGATTACACATGCAATAAGCATTGATCAAATGCCTGCTTCATACATATGTCTCTTTATATATATATATATATATATATATATATATATATATATATATATATATATATATATATATATATTTATATATATATATATATATATATATAAGGCCAAATAATTAATAGTAGATGTAAAATCTGTATGATTTAAATGTTCCTAATGCTATACGCATATTGACGGTTAATACGGTATGATATTTTCAAAAATAAGATTACACATGCAATAAGCATTGATCAAATGCCTGCTTCATACATATGTCTCTTTATATATATATATATATATATATATATATATATATATATATATATATATATATATATATATATATATATATATATATATATATATATATATATATATATATATATATATATATATATATATATATATATAAGGCCAAATAATTAATAGTAGATGTAAAATCTGTATGATTTAAATGTTCCTAATGCTATACGCATGCATACCATCGATAACTGTAGTGTAGTAAACTTCGCATTAAACTAGGCAATTGTATGCTGCGTAAGTTTGAATCCTTAGAGCGGCAAGATAGCCAACAATAGTGGTTGGCTTTTAATACATTTGTTTCTTAATGAGTTCAGCATTTTAAATTTATTACCAACTTAATATCAAACGGGAAAGAGAAAAAATGAATTTTAATATAGATGGCTTTATTTAGTGGAACTATCATCGATATGTCATTGTAATCATTTAAAAAAGCCGTGTTTAACTTGTAATAATAGCTAAGGTAATAATACTCACTTTCCTGGTTATGGGGTTCCAATATCAGTATACGTTTACCTGGAAAAATGTCGATTTACACTCATGTGTTTTATTAGTTCACATCTCACTATGATTGTCAAATAAAACACGAAGTAGAAATGACATAACACAAACGAATTGCCAAATTATATAAGCACAAACTGGAAATGTGAACAGTTATATAAATTATAAATACTTAATAAGACATGACCATGCTATTGA
This sequence comes from Dreissena polymorpha, assembly GCF_020536995.1. Taxonomy (NCBI): domain Eukaryota; kingdom Metazoa; phylum Mollusca; class Bivalvia; order Myida; family Dreissenidae; genus Dreissena; species Dreissena polymorpha. Next base: position 38,954,118 of record NC_068356.1, read on the forward strand.
AAACCTTTTAAGATATATAATGTATGGATAAAGAAGGAAACATTCAAATGAAATATTTTATGGGTAATGGTCAATATATTTTGGTCAGGTCTGTGTTACATGTGTAAGTGATTAAATTATTTGATCTGATCTTATCAGATTTACTAATGTACAAAAACATCGGTTTGTATGAATTCTGCTTTCACACATTAAAAATGACGAGTGTTTTTTTTATAGTTTGTCTGCAAAAGCTAACATGCTATTAATCACTGCAAGCAATGCTGAACAAGCAAATAGCATTACACCTCTGAGCGTGTTGGCTCCGAGAAAACATTAATTGATATTTACAATATTCTTTTGAACATTACGCACATTAACTCGAAAGGCAGTGTTATCATAGCATTGTGTTTGCACACTTAACACATTCAAATATCTGTTGTTTCCATTTTTTTGCACGTCGTTTTTATCTTTAGTGTTATTTGGCGCCATTTGTCTATAAAAGGAAACGTCGCTTACCAAACACCTTTATGTAACGGTTGCTGAATATAATGTAAATAGAGTTGCTCCAATTTGTTAACTTTTACGATTGTTTTATGCAATATATCTATGTTTCCACTTCAGTTCATGTATTTATATGCTACCTTTGTTGGCTAAATTGCTGGTGGCTAAACCGAAGTATATATCAACAGCTAAACTGAATTATAAGAATTTGTAAGAGTGGTGGTTTGATTCGATTAGTTGATCTAATTGTCACAAATAAATTTCGCTTGAGATCGTCGTTTTGCCCAGAGGAAACAACGTTAGCAGTCGCCAACTATTTCATGGAGAGTAAGTTGGTTCCTTTTTCCTAGTTCCTTATTCCTTATTCGAATAAGGAATAAGGAACAGTTCCTTATTCCTTATTCACGATTCCTTATTCGAAAAAGGAATAAATAACGGTTCCTTATTCCTTATTCACGCTTAACATATTTGACTTAGCTTTTAAAGAAAAATAATGCAAACAATTCTCAATTAAATCAAAGCTAAATAACAAGAATACATTTAATTTGTGTATAACGATACATATTCATGTTTCTTCTCAGCGTTTTAATAGGATTTTTTGAATAACCCGAGCCGGCATTATCTACTTCGAATTCTAACTTCAAATCAACCAAACCTTAAGCCTGTATACTTATTTAACATTTATGTGATATAAAAATGCAATCTAGTACATTTCCTAATTTTTGTTTTCATTTAAACTCAATTTCCTTTTTCGCGGCCGAATAAGGAAACGGGAACCAGTTCCTTATTCCGTATTCAAGCCGAATAAGGAACCTGCATTTTTTTACTTAAACATCAATGAAAATGATCAAAATTGTTCAACATATAAATGAATATCATTATATACATGTGTATACATAGGTTGGATATTTAAAATACGCATTGCAATACATTTCTACTAAGTTTTAAGTAATGATAAACCAGTTCCTTATTCAGTTTGAATAAGAAATAAGGAACTGGTTCCTTATTCCTTATTGAAATCGAATAAGGAACTGGAATGTACTTACTATAAATAATAAATCAAAGTCGAATAAGGAACGGCATTTTCTTACTTAAACATCAATGAAAATGATCAAAATTGTTCAACATATAAATGAATATCATTATATACATGCGTATACATAGGTTGGATATTTAAAATACGCATTGCAATACATTTCTACTAAGTTTTAAGTAATGATAAACCAGTTCCTTATTCAGTTTGAATAAGGAATAAGGAACTGGTTCCTTATTCCTTATTGAAATCGAATAAGGAACTGGAATGTACTTACTATAAATAATAAATCAAAATCGAATAAGGAATGGCATTTTCTTACTTAAACATCAATGAAAATGATCAAAATTGTTCAACATAAAAATGAATATCATTATATACATGTGTATACATAGGTTGGATATTTAAAATACACATTGCAATACATTTCTACTAAGTTTTAAGTAATGATAAACCAGTTCCTTATTCAGTTTGAATAAGGAATAAGGAACAGGTTCCTTATTCCTTATTGAAATCGAATAAGGAACTGGAATGTACTTACTATAAATAATAAATCAAAATCGAATAAGGAACGGCATTTTCTTACTTAAACATCAATGAAAATGATCAAAATTGTTCAACATATAAATGAATATCATTATATACATGTGTATACATAGGTTGGATATTTAAAATACGCATTGCAATACATTTCTACTAAGTTTTAAGTAATGATAAACCAGTTCCTTATTCAGTTTGAATAAGAAATAAGGAACTGTTTCCTTATTCATTATTGAAATCGAATAAGGAACTGGTATGTACTTACTATAAATAATAAATCAAAATCGAATAAGGAACGGCATTTTCTTACTTAAACATCAATGAAAATGATCAAAATTGTTCAACATATAAATGAATATCATTATATACATGTGTATACATAGGTTGGATATTTAAAATACGCATTGCAATACATTTCTACTAAGTTTTAAGTAATGATAAACCAGTTCCTTATTCAGTTTGAATAAGAAATAAGGAACTGGTTCCTTATTCCTTATTGAAATCGAATAAGGAACTGGAATGTACTTACTATAAATAATAATTCAAAATCGAATAAGGAACGGCATTTTCTTACTTAAACATCAATGAAAATGATCAAAATTGTTCAACATATAAATGAATATCATTATATACATGTGTATACATAGGTTGGATATTTAAAATACGCATTGCAATACATTTCTACTAAGTTTTAAGTAATGATAAACCAGTTCCTTATTCAGTTTGAATAAGGAATAAGGAACTGGTTCCTTATTCCTTATTGAAATCGAATAAGGAACTGGAATGTACTTACTATAAATAATAAATCAAAATCGAATAAGGAACGGCATTTTCTTACTTAAACATCAATGAAAATGATCAAAATTGTTCAACATAAAAATGAATATCATTATATACATGTGTATACATAGGTTGGATATTTAAAATACACATTGCAATACATTTCTACTAAGTTTTAAGTAATGATAAACCAGTTCCTTATTCAGTTTGAATAAGGAATAAGGAACTGGTTCCTTATTCCTTATTGAAATCGAATAAGGAACTGGAATGTACTTACTATAAATAATAAATCAAAATCGAATAAGGAACGGCATTTTCTTACTTAAACATCAATGAAAATGATCAAAATTGTTCAACATATAAATGAATATCATTATATACATGTGTATACATAGGTTGGATATTTAAAATACGCATTGCAATACATTTCTACTAAGTTTTAAGTAATGATAAACCCGTTCCTTATTCAGTTTGAATAAGAAATAAGGAACTGGTTCCTTATTCATTATTGAAATCGAATAAGGAACTGGTATGTACTTACTATAAATAATAAATCAAAATCGAATAAGGAACGGCATTTTCTTACTTAAACATCAATGAAAATGATCAAAATTGTTCAACATATAAATGAATATCATTATATACATGTGTATACATAGGTTGGATATTTAAAATACGCATTGCAATACATTTCTACTAAGTTTTAAGTAATGATAAACCAGTTCCTTATTCAGTTTGAATAAGAAATAAGGAACTGGTTCCTTATTCCTTATTGAAATCGAATAAGGAACTGGAATGTACTTACTATAAATAATAAATCAAAATCGAATAAGGAACGGCATTTTCTTACTTAAACATCAATGAAAATGATCAAAATTGTTCAACATATAAATGAATATCATTATATACATGTGTATACATAGGTTGGATATTTAAAATACGCATTGCAATACATTTCTACTAAGTTTTAAGTAATGATAAACCAGTTCCTTATTCAGTTTGAATAAGGAATAAGGAACTGGTTCCTTATTCCTTATTGAAATCGAATAAGGAACTGGAATGTACTTACTATAAATAATAAATCAAAATCGAATAAGGAACGGCATTTTCTTACTTAAACATCAATGAAAATGATCAAAATTGTTCAACATAAAAATGAATATCATTATATACATGTGTATACATAGGTTGGATATTTAAAATACACATTGGAATACATTTCTACTAAGTTTTAAGTAATGATAAACCAGTTCCTTATTCAGTTTGAATAAGGAATAAGGAACTGGTTCCTTATTCCTTATTGAAATCGAATAAGGAACTGGAATGTACTTACTATAAATAATAAATCAAAATCGAATAAGGAACGGCATTTTCTTACTTAAACATCAATGAAAATGATCAAAATTGTTCAACATAAAAATGAATATCATTATATACATGTGTATACATAGGTTGGATATTTAAAATACGCATTGCAATACATTTCTACTAAGTTTTAAGTAATGATAAACCAGTTCCTTATTCAGTTTGAATAAGGAATAAGGAGCTGGTTCCTTATTCCTTATTGAAATCGAATAAGGAACTGGAATGTACTTACTATAAATAATAAATCAAAATCGAATAAGGAACGGCATTTTCTTACTTAAACATCTATGAAAATGATCAAAATTGTTCAACATAAAAACGAATATCATTATATACATGTGTTTACATAGGTTGGATATTTAAAATACGCATTGCAATACATTTCTACTAAGTTTTAAGTAATGATAAACCAGTTCCTTATTCAGTTTGAATAAGGAATAAGGAACTGGTTCCTTATTCCTTATTGAAATCGAATAAGGAACTGGAATGTACTTACTATAAATAACAAATCAAAAACGAATAAGGAACGGCATTTTCTTACTAACAAAAACATAAATAGGAATTAAAGAGATCAATAAGTCAATGAAAATCACTGTAAATATAGGTTGGGTATAACAAATATTTATTGAGGTACTTTTCTATTAATTTTTTTATAATTATAACCCAGTTCCTTATTCGATTTCAATAAGGAAAAAGGAACTGGTTCCTTATTCCTTATTCAAATCGAATAAGGAACTGCCATTTTCTTGCCAAAAAGATAAATTAAAGTGAACCAAAGAGACCAGTACATCAATGAAAATCATTATAAATGTAGATTGGGCATCAAAAATATGTATTGTAGTACATGTCTACTATTTTTATTTAATTTTATCCTTGTTCCTTATTCGGTTTGAATAAGGAATAAGGAACTGATTCCTTATTCCGTATTCAAATCGAATAAGGAACTGGCGATTTCTTAATAAAAAATAAGTGAAAATGAATCACTGAGATCAATAAATCATGAACACCACTGTTAATGTCGGTTGGGTATAACAAAATAGTTATTGAAGTACATTTCTACTAAGTTTTATTTAATTATTATCCAGTTCCTTATTCGATTTCAACATGATGAAAACATGTCTGATACTCATCTATCGGATAGTCTTGGCCAAAGGTAAGGTCCAGATGCTAGAATGATGCGATTAAAGTATCCGAAATTATGGCCTCTGAATAAGGAATTAGAAATAAGTTAGTTCCTTATTCCGGAGCCTGTTTTTCGGACAATCACTTTCGGATATTTTATTTTTTAGATGTGTGTGTTATTTAAGCTTGATTATGTTATATAGATATATTCTGTCACATTTCTTTGTTTATTTTATTTTACGAAATACGCTGACAACAAATATTATTAAGACGATAATAAGGAAATGGCATTGTCTTACTCAAACATAAATTAAAATTAACCAAACAATAGCGTAACAGTTGCACTCTGTATTCGAACCGAGTAAGCAAATGGGTTATCATTAAATTAAACTTAGTAGAAATGTACTGCAATTAATGATTTTGATACCTAACCTACATTTTAAATGCTTTTCATTGATTTATTGGCTTCTTTGGTTCATTTTATTTGTATTTTTTATTTAAAAAATGCCACTTCCTTTATTATTCGATTTGAATAAGGAAAAAGGAGCCATTTCCTTATTCATTATTCAAACTGAATAATGAACTAGGCTATCATTAAATAAAACTCAGTAGCAATGAATTGCAATAAATATATATTTTTTTATTTCCAACCTTCATCTTTATACCTTGATTTTCTTTGACATTTAGTATTCTTTGGTTTATTTTAATTTATGTTTGAGAAAGACGATGCCATTTCCTTATTATCGTCTTCATAATACTTGTTTTAAGTATCGTCAAATAGAATATAAAATAGAAATGTGACAGAATACATCCATATTACATAAGCAAGCTTAAATTACACACACAGCATCTAAAAAAATAAATATCCGAAAGTGACCGTTCGGAATATAGGCTTCCGAATAAGGAACTAACTTATTACTCAATTCCTTATTCAGATGCTCTAACTTCGGATAATTACATTCGGATCATTCTTGCAGAGCGCAGCTTTATGTTCGTTATTATTGGCTATGTTTATTGTAAGATTTTTTATTCTATCTCTGATACAGTTCTTGAAGTTTTATGTGACCCCTTCCTTTTGCCAAGACTATACGGTATCTCATTACAAAGCATGTTTTAGACATCCCATTCCGTTCTCATACGTAAACGAATACGAAGGGATATTATTAAGGATGCAAAGAGATTTCAACACGTCACCATACACGCAAGACTGCACCGGAAGCAGCGGTCCAGGTGTCTCTAGTAGACTGGAAAGTTCAATCGAGATGCCTCAACATTTTATTTTATTTAACATTCAAACACCTGCGCGCAAACTTGCTGTTATAGTGTTTTTTCTTCATAGATTTGTTTAAATGCGAATACGCGTTTTCTCGCTCGTGCAAACCAACGGTAAATACGGCGACCTTCAACCTCGGCACACGATTATTGACCGTGGTATCTAAAGAACGGCGATAGTCTCAATGGTTGAGAGTCCTTCGCCGTTTTTAGCTTAACAGTTGCGCTCTGTATTCAAACAGAATGCGAAAATTGCGAACAGCGTTGTCGTCAGTGCGACATCACTGACGTCACCATAAAAAATGTCTGCACCGGAAGGAGCGGCCCAGATTCCTCTTGTAGTCTGGAAAGTTTCGTAGGAATGCCTCTGTTTTTTTATTCAATTTAAAGACAAATGCGTTCTCAAGCTCTTATTGAGTGTTTTTCTAATTAAATAGATTTTCTATCACTGAAAACGCGTTATCTCGATCTTGAAGCCAACGGTATATCCGGTGACCTTAAACATTGGCGCGGAAAATAAAGGTTGCGAGAACCAAAAAAAAATGGCGCTCGTCTATTTGATAACCAGTCCTATTTTTCTGATGTTAGTCCAACTGGTTACTTTTCCTTACTCGGAAGCAAAAAAAGGAACTGGCTTATCATTTAACAAAAACCGAAGAAGAAATGTTCTGCAATACATATTTTGATACGCGACCTATATTTACAATGATTTTCATTGATTAATTGGTCTCTTTGGTTCATTTTAATTGGTTTGTTTAGCAAGGAAATGCCAGTTCCTTATTCGATTTGAATAAGGAATAAGGAACCAGTTCCTTATTCCCTATTCAAACCGAATAAGGAACTGGGATATCATTATATAAAACTAAGTACAGATGTTCTGCAATTCAAGTTTTTGATACCCAACCTAAATGTAAAATGCTTTTCATTGATTTATTGGTTTCTTTGGTTCATTTAAATTAAGTTGTTTAATAAGAAAATGCCAGTTCCTTATTCGATTTGAAAAAGAAACAAGGAACCAGTTCCTTATTCCTTATTCAAACCGAATAAGAAACTGGGTTTTCATTAAATAAAACTCAGTAACGATGTATTGCAATAAATATGTTTAATTTCGAACCTACATATACCATGATTTTCATTGACATTTAGTATTCTTTGGTTAATTTTAATTTATCTTTGAGTAAGACAATTCTATTTCCTAATTATCGTGTTCATAATACATGTTTTCAGCGTGTATCGTCAAAAAGAATAAACAATAGAAATGTGACAGATTACATCCATATAACATAATCAAGTTTAAATAAAACACACAGCATCTATAATATAAAATACCCGAAAGTGATTATCCGAAATCGCTCTTCCGAATAAGGAACTAACTTATTACTCAATTCCTTATTCAGACGCTATACTTTCGGATAGTTACATTCGGATCATTCTCGCATAGCGCAGTTTTATTTTCGTTATTATTGGCTATGTTAAATGTAAGATTTTTTATTTATATCTCTGATACAGTTCTTTAAGTTTTGTCTGACCCTTACCTTTGGCCAAGACTACACGAAATCTCTTTTCTAAGCATGTTTTAGATATCTCATTCCGTTCTCATACGTTAACGGTTACGAAGGGATATGATTAAGGATGTTAAGAGATTTCAACACGTCACCATAAAAGCAAGACTGCACCAGAAGCATCGGTCTCTTGTAGACTGGAAAGTTCCATCGAGATGCCTCAACATTTTATTTATTATTCAATAACCTGCGCGCAAACTAGCTGTACAAGTGTTTTTTCTTCAGAGATTTGTTTGAGTGCGAATACACGTTTTCTCGCTCATGCAGACCAACGGTACATACGAGGACCTTCAAACTTGGCACACGATTATTGACCAGGGTTCCTAAAAAAACGGCGATTGTCTCGATGGTTAATAGTCCTTCGCCGTTTTAAGCGTCATAATTGCGCTCTGTATTTGAACCGAATGCCAATAGGTTGTACAGCGTTGTCGTCTGTGCGACGTCACTGACGTCACCATAAAAGCGGGACTGCACCGGAAGCAGCGGCCCAGGTGACTTTAGATGTCTGTTTAGTTTCGTCGAGATGCCTCTGTATTTTGTTTTTCAATTTAAAAAAAAAAGCGTACTCAAGCTGTTATTGAGTGTTTCTTTTTAAAGGGATCTTTTCACGCTTTGGTAAATTGACAAAATTGAAAAAAGTTGTTTCAGATTCGCAAATTTTCGTTTTGGTTATGATATTTGTGAGGAAACAGTAATACTGAACATTTACCATGGTCTAATATAGCCATTATATGCATCTTTTGACGATTTTAAAACCTAAAAATTATAAAGCGTTGCAACGCGAAACGATTGAATAATTTGGAGAGTTCTGTTTTTGTCGTTAAATTTTGTGAAACTACGAAGATTGCTTATATAAGGTATAAAATACGACAAGTATGTGTACTTGGCGGAATAGCTCAGTAGGCTAAAGCGTTTTTACTTCAGGACTCTGGCAGGACTCCAGGGGTCACTGGTTCGAAACCTGCTCCGGGCAATGTTCTTTTCCTTTTTTAAATTTTATTCTTGATTTTTTACTGGAGCTTTTACGATCCAATGTTTACATTTATCAATATAAAGCATTTAATGAATAAGTTAAAAAATGCCAAAATCTGTGAAAAGGCCCCTTTAAATAGACTAACTATCACTGAAAACGCGTTATCTCAATCTTGGATGCCAGCGGTATATCCGGTGACATTAAACATTAGCGCACGATTAAAGGTCGCGAGAACCAAAAGAATGGCGCTGGTCTTTTTGATAACCAGTCCTATTTTTGCGATGTAAGTCCAACTGGTTACTTTTTCCTTATTCGGTAGCAAAAAAAGATCTGGGTTATCATTTAACAAAAACCGAAGAAGAAATGTAATGCCTTACATATTTTGATACCCAACCTATATAAACAATGATTTTCATTGATAAATTGGTCTCTTTGGTTCGTTTTAATTGATTCAATAAGCAAGGAAATGCTAGTTCCTTATTCGATTTGAATAAGGAATAAGGGACCAGTTTCTTATTCCCTATTCAAACCGAATAAGGAACTGGGATATCATTATAAAAAAACGAAGAACAGATGTACTGCAATTACAGTTTTTGATACCCAACCTACATTTAAATACTTTTCATTGATTTATTAGTTTCTTTGGGTCATTTGAATTAAGTTGTTTAATAAGAAAATGCCAGTTCCTTATTCGATTTGAATAAGGAACAAGGAACCAGTTCCTTATTCCTTATTCAAACCGAATAAGGAACTGGGTTTTTATTAAATAAAACTCAGTGGCAATATATTGCAATAAATATTTTTATTTTCGAACCTACATATACCATGTTTTTTTTAATCACATTTAGTATTCTTTGGTTAATTTCAATTTATGTTTGAGTAAGACAATTCCATTTCTTTATTACAGTCTTCATAATAATTGTTTTCAGCGTGTATCGTCAAATATAATATACAATAGAAATGTGACAGAATCCATCCATATAACATAATCAAGCTTAAATAACACACACAACATCTAAAAAATAAAAAATCCGAAAGTGATCGTCTGAAATACAGGCTTCCGAATAAGGAACTAACTTATTACTCAATTCCTTATTCGGAGGCTTTACTTTCGGATATTTACATTCGGATCATTCTCGCATACCGCATCCTTTATATTCGTTATTATTGTCTATGTTTAATGTAAGATTTTTATTTATATCTCTGAAACAGTTCTTTAAGTTCTATCTGACCCTTACCTTGGGCCAAGACTATACGATATCTCATTACTATGCATGTTTTAGATAGCTCATTCCGTTCTCATACGTTAACGGTTACGAAGGGATATGATTAAGGATTTAAAGAGATTTCAACACGTCACCATTAAAGCAAGACTGCACCGGAAGCACTAGTCGACTGTTAAGTTTAATTGAGAGGCCTGAATATTTTATTTTATTTAATATTCAAACACCTGCGCGAATACTAGCTGTACTAGTGTTTTCTTAGTAGATTTGTTTTAGTGCGAATACGCGTTTTCTCGCTCATGCAGACCAACGATACATCCGGCGACTTTCAACCTCGTCACACGATTAATGGCCGTGGGATCTGCAAAACGGCCGTGGGATCTACAAAACGGCGATGGCCTCGATGGTAAACAGTCCCTCGCAGATCTTAGCGTCACAGTTGCGCTCTGTATTCGTACCGAATGCCAATATTTCGTACATCGTTGTCGTCTTTTCGACGTCTCTGACGTCAACATACAGGCGATAATGCACCGGAAGCAGCGGCCAGGTGCCTCTAGTAGTATGGAAAGTTTCATCGAGATGCCTACGTATTTTGTTTTTCCATAAAAAAAACAAATGCGTATACAAGCTTTTATTGAGTGTTTATATATTAAAATGCATTTTATATCTCCGAAAACGCGTCTTCCCGATCTTGGATGCATCCGTACATCCGGCGACCTTCAATAATGGCACACAATAAAAGATCGTGGGACGCGACAAAATGGCGCTGGTATCGGTGGTTACCAGTCCTATTTTTCCGAGTTAGTGCAGCTGGTTACTTTGTCATTTTTCACCCGCGAAAAAAAAAAACTGGTCATCATTACACATAAAAACTAGGTAGAAATGTACAAGAATACATATGTGCGATACCCAACCTACATTTACAATGATTTTTATTGATTTATTGTTGTTGTTTTTTGTAAGAAAATGGCAGTTCCTTATTCGATTTGAATTAGGAATAAGGAACCAGTTCCTTATTCCTTATTGAAATCGAATAAGGAACTGGGTTATAATTAAATAAATAAAAAGTAGAAATGTACTGCAGTTAATGTTTTGGATACACAACGTAAAAAACAATGATTGCCATTGATTTATTGGTCTCTTTGGTTCATTTTCATTTATTTTTTTTATTAAGAAATCGCCAGTTCCTTATTTGATTTGAATAAGGAATAAGGAGCCAGTTCCTTATTCCTATTTCAAACCGAATAAGGAACTGGATTCTCATTAAATAAAACTAAGCAGCAATGTATTTCAATAAATATTTTTTTACATGTACCATCATTTCATTGACATTTGGTATTCTTTGGTTAATTTTAATTTATGTTTGAGTAGAACAATGCCATTTCCTTAATATCGTCTTAATAATATTTGTTTTCAGCGTATTTCGTCAAATAGAATATACAATAGAAATGTGACAGAATACACCCATATAACATAATCAAGCTTAAATAACACACACACACACACATCTAAAAAATAAAATATCTGAAAGTGATTGTCCGAAATACGGGCTTCCGAATAAGGAACTAACTTATTACTAATTCCTTATTCAGAGGCCATAATTTCGGATACTTTAATTCGGATCATTCTATAATAGCGCAGCTTTATATTCGTAATTATTGGCTATGTTAAATGTGAGGTTTTTTTAAATTTATATCTCTGATACATTTTTTGACGTTTTATCTGGACCTTACCTTTGGCCAAGACTATCCGATAGCTGAGTATCGAATAAGGAACTGGGTTATAATTAAATGAAACTAAGTAGAAATGTACTTCAATAGCTATTTTGTTATACCCAACCGACATTAACAGTGGTTTTCATGATTTATTGATCTCAGTGATTCATTTTCACTTATTTTTAATTAAGAAATCGCCAGTTCCTTATTCGATTTGAATAAGGAATAAGGAATCAGTTCCTTATTCCTTATTCAAACCGAATAAGGAACTAGGCTATAATTAAATAAAAAAAGTAGACATGTACGGTACTAGGCTAAAATTAAATGAAAAAAAGAAGACATGTACTATAATACATATTTTTGATGCCCAATCTACATTAATAATGATTTTCATTGATGTATTGAGCTCTTTGGTTCACTTTAATTTATCTTTTTTGGCAAGAAAATGGCAGTTCCTTATTCGATTTGAATAAGGAATAAGGAATCAGTTCCTTATTCCTCATTGAAATCGAATAAGGAACTGGGTTATAAGTAAACTAAAATAAGTAGAAATGTACCTCAATAAATATGTGTAATACCCAACCTATATTTACAGTGATGTTCATTGATTTATTGATCTCTTTGATTCCTATTTATGTTTTTGTTTAGTAAGAAAATGCCGTTCCTTATTCGATTTTGATTTATCATTTATAGTAAGAACATTCCAGTTCCTTATTCGATTTCAATAAGGAATAGGGAAGCAGTTCCTTATTCCTTATTCAAACTGAAAAAGGAACTGGTTTATCATTACTTAAAACTTAGTAGAAATGTATTGATATATGTATTTTAAATATCCAACCTATGTATATACATGTATATAATGATGTTCATGTATATGTTGAACAATTTTTATCAATGTCATTGATGTTTAAGTAAGAAAATGCAGGCTCCTTATAAGGAACGAATAAGGAATAAGGAACTGGTTCCCTTTTCCGTATTCGGCCGCGAAAAAGGAAATGGAGTTTAAATGAAAACAAATATTAGGAAATGTACTAGATTGCATTTTTATATCACATAAACGTTAAATAAGTATACAGGCTTAAGGTTTGGTTGATTTGAAGCTAGAATTCGAAGTAGATAATGCCGGCTCGGGTTATACAAGAAATCCTGTTAAAACGCTAAGAAGAAACATGAATATGTATCGTTATACACAAATTAAATGTATTCTTGTTATTTAGTTTTGATTTAATTAAGAATTGATTGCATTATTTTTCTTAAAAAGCTTAGTCAAATATGTTAAGCGTGAATAAGGAATAAGGAACTGTTACTTATTCCTTATTCGATTAAGAAATCGTGAATAAGGAATAAGGAACTGTTCCTTATTCCTTATTCGAATAAGGAATAAAGAACTAGGAAAAAGGAACCAACTTACTCTCCATAACTATTTCTCTGAAAAATAGTATCGGCTGTTTTACTAAAGAAGTAAATCATTCGAAGTGAAAATTATTAGTTCACTTGTTTAAAAAGTTCGGACTCATTTTTACGCAACATCATTTGATTATAAGTAAATTTAATCGTACAGCTGTCGCGGGTGTAGTGGATTATTGCACACCCCTAAAAGTTTGTTTTCCAGATGAATAATATATTTTCTTTCATCTATTTCTAATATGCTAAAAAAGTGTACCTCTTCATAAGAGTCTTTGTTTATGAATTTTCGGTTGTACGTTCGAGTTGTTATGATATCGAGAGTAATTAAACAAGGCACAAAGCAGCCAATAACTTTCCAAATGCAAATCACATCAAGTTCATTACGTTTCATCAAGTTTTTCAAGTTTTTATTGGCATTACATACATAGCATGGTAAAAGTGCATCAGTACAATACAAATCCAATAATACAAATAGACACAAACTACAGTGAACGTTTTCAAACATTATGTACAAATGGGTAATATTAACACAAAAAAAGAAATCATCAATATGCAGTATTTGCGTATTTATATCACTTAATTTCACTCATTTGAGTGATCGTTTACGTTCATATAGATAGATAGATAAATTACGATCGTAGAAAAATCGGTAATATTTTGTATCGTCCCGCTGTAATATTTGGAAAATAATCTATAAGCAACAGTTGAGGTCTATAAGTTTATACACGTAAAGAAGAAGATTGTTTATGTAAGGAACAATTAAGGGATACTTATGGTTCCTTGTTACACCATAATAATGCATTTGTAATGAAATTGATGATAAATCAACAACTGACTTACATTCTTTGGAACTATATTAAGTCGATCAAATTGCCAGTTGCGTATTATCTAGTAAGGTATCCGTGTTATTGCCGTATAAATTATGTGATCGCAGTTATTGAAATAGGGACAGATAAATCTTCTGTAAATTGCTAGGTCTCAGCTTCATTTGCAATTAGAACGTCGCTACATTGTCTGCGTAATAAAAAGTGATTCGATCGCAAAATGTTACATCATTTAAATAATTGAAATTAACGAAGTAAAGCATTATTGTTTATAAGTTAACATACAGACACACGCGCGTACGCACCCATACACACACATGTATAATAATAATTTTTGAGGTAAAATGTTGAATTTCATAATTACATAAAGATGTCTAAATCGTATGCGACCATATAGATTTCTAAATCGTATACTAACAGGTTCATGTTTGAATCTTATAACAAAATGCCTATGCATAAATCCGTTACACGTACACGACCGTATATATTTCTAAAGCGGATACTAACATTTATCCTGTCACATGCCTTTAAATAAGCCCGATAACCAGGTAACCTAATATCCCAAAAGATATTAGGCTTGATGACCACGTGACCTCGAATATCCGTCAGTTGCTATCCGCGCATGCGCATGCATTTACTATGTTCTATTAATAAAATATACTTTTTTATATAAATAAAATACCAAATACATGTAAAAACGTTATTCTTTAAACAGCATAATTTCGTCTTTGTGTATTGAATTAATTACGAGTAACTCGATTTCTGTGTGTTTTAACAAGATGGAAGCTAGCCTAAGCGCTTTGCCTGACGTGACGTCACAATGTTTTTTTCGCGCGTGATGTTTACCATAGTAAATGTTTAAACACAAAATACTCGAAAACTAGATATTTTAGAAACATTTCAACGAATGTTGTTAATGTGACAGGATAAATAGAATAATAGGTTGGTGACGTAGATGGAGAATGGTTATCTGGCTCGTCGGAGGATCTTATCGGGTGAGCCGATAAATTCCTCCGACTTGCCAGATAACCATTCTCCATCCACGTCACCAACCTATTATTCTCTATGTACATCCCGGAATCGTATGCGAATGTGTTAATACCTAAAAGATTTCGAACACGGTCATGTCTTAATCATATAAGATCGAATAGATGCCTCACTCGTAGGCGAACATTGAGCAATCAGAGTGGTATTCGAACATATCAATTTCTTTATCATTTGTATACATGTATTTCGTATTATAATGCGTTAAATGGGTGCTTTATCAAGGGTCGATGGATGACTGGTCATAAGCAAGATGAAAGAGGAAGTCATACAAAAGTATGTGTTTGCGTCTACTTGATAATTTGCGGAATAAATGCAGTATGTTTTATTGATGAACAAGTTATCAAGCTTTGACATGTGATTCGTAACTAAATTTCAATACTGTGAAAACTTCGCACTATGTGTTTTCAAATAAATAAAAACAATTTTCTCAAAAGGATGATCATTAGAATAGGTTCTATCAATAATCACCCCCATTCTCCCATTACAAAGATATTGTTCCCATCTAGTAAAGGTGGACATATTAAAATAGCAGCGTCTGTAGAGATTGACAAAAGAGTAGCTTACGATATTCTTTAAGGACAACAGATGACAACATATATTTTGTTAATGTATTGCAGCGCAATAAAAACCAAAGTATCTTAACAATAATCAGATATGTCATCACCAAATAATACAGTTTGTATGGATGGAGAGGTATAAGTAGCAATTCTTCTGAATAGGAAATCGTTGACATTCTAAGATAATTATAATGAGTAACTGATTCGATGCATCACAAGTGCACAAAGGTGAGAGTGTAATATTGCACGTAAATACATGCTGATTAAATGAACTTCACTTAGTTTTGAGTATTGATTGAAGCATTTGTTGGCGCCTTTCACCATTATAATATAATACATTCGGTTTCGTAACATTTATATTTAGAAGAAGCTTAAAAGACGAAAGAGAATCAGCATTTCTAGTATCTAGAGGAAGTTTGTTCCATTCCGTAATGGTTGGAGGCACAAATGAATTAGAGTAGGTTGTTGTGCGGGCCGTAACCTTAATCCTGAATTATTAAATTATGTTTATGCTTTAGCATATAAACGTATAAGAAATAACCCAGGCAGGCAATGTTGTTTTATCAAATCCAAGCCGTTTCTGTGTGTGTGTAAGTGCATTAAATATCCCAATCAATTGGAATAATGCGTATGAATGATCGACACGTCTTTAAATGTCGTGAAATCCCACATATTACTATGCAGTGTAAACCGCAGCGCTCTCTTCAAAGAAAAATATCAAATTACATTTGACTCAAGTCGTGTGAAAATGGGTCTTATGTCAGATTCGGTCAGCGTAACTTCAGAGCAACGATTGCAGTTGCATGGTCTGGTCCCGAACTTCCATGTCCGCCGATGAGACCACGAAGTCTTGCGTTACTTTATAGCGGACATGGTAGCTCCTAACCAGAGTGCGTAAATACGAAGGTTTGGTGTAGAGCTACGCAGGCTACATATGACATAAGATCCATTTTAACGCGGGCCATTCACGCTACGCCAACATATCATATACAAAGAATTCTTGTATGTTGCTTTAATGGACATAATTCTTAAGAGACGACACAGTCATCGTATTCATTTACATTTGTAAAAACATCGTTTATATGTAGATTGGATTCTTGAGTAGTTAACAATAATACACAAGTGACTTTGTGTAAAGAGATTTATCTAAAATCATTCATGAGCTTATTAACTATTAACAGTGTAGGCCATGATTCATTTTGCATATTTCTCTACAGTACATTATCACAATGAATATCGATGGTTTGTACTAAATCGGTTATAATGAAATGGTTTTTACCCAAGAAATATTCTCATACTTGTGTGTCTAAAATGATGTTAATAAAAATTCACTATGCAAACATAAAACTAAGTCAGTCTATGTGGAAATTAATAATTAATGAATGTCGCAAATAAAGTTGAGTTGTTGTTTTTCTTTAGAAAAAAGTACTTGATTTCCCTTTCATAAAAGTATCGATAAGAAAAATTAATGTATTTAATTTTAAGGTATCAAAAAATACGCTGCATCTTTGTGTTCACCTTCCATCCGGAAACATTAAATCAAGATTGAATGTCAGCACTTTCACAAGGACATCTCCGGAATACTAATTGCCATCTTACAAACTCAATGCGCTGAAATTGGTTACATAACGTATTTCCACAAGGACATAGCATTTGATCTGCTTCTTTTCTGAATCTGTCACATACAACGTGAAAACCGTCGTCATTTTAGTAAGGGCGTGAAAAGAAAAATATAATAGTTCGTGTACTATAATAAATAAAATATTGCGATCATTGTGTTTTAATAAACTCCAGTTGTATACACACACAAGTCTTTAATCATGGTCTGCCCGTGTTGTTGTATTGCACAATTTTTTGGTATAGACCGTTCCAAGGCAGTGACCCCAGTTCAAATGGGCATATTGACGATTATTACGGCATAATATTTTCCAAAATAAGATTACATTTACAACAAACATTGATCAAATGCCTGCTTCATAAATATGTCTCGTTTTTTTTTTATAAAAAAAGGGCAAAATAATTAATAGTAGATGTAAAATCTGTATGATTTAAATGTTCCTTTTGTTACGCTATACGCATGCATACCAACGATAACTGAAGTGTAGTAAACTCCGCATTAAGGGGTGTTGCGGCAGTTTTGCTGATTTTTTTTCCATCTAATAGATTTTGTCCAAAATTTATATTTAAGATATATATACAAATACTATATGAAAAATGAAATAAAAACATAGGGTCACCGACCTTGTTTTGATCTTATTCACCATTATATAACATGTACTTTTTCAATAAAACTGAAAAATCTCTAATTGCGTAAAAGTTATAAACAACCTATGAAATTGGCAACATGTAGATATTATATAAGTTAAGATACATCATATACCATTTAATTAAACCACACACTTCCAATTAAATGGAGTACAAGTTCAATTTAATTTTTTACTTTTGCAACCACATAAATGGAATTTAATTTTTTCTGTCTAATAGAATTCTGCGAAACTTCTAAAATATGTTCATCTACGTATTGTCATCGTAAAACACAAATAAAAAAATTGGGTCACCGCACTTTTAACGAGATTTTTTGTTTTAACTACCCCTACCGTCTACGTCAAATTTCATAAAATACAGCAATTAGGCAAAACCCAAGTACCGGTACATAGATTGTTATAACTATGCATAAACATTAGAACTTGTTAACAATCTTAACTGGGATCACAACAGCTTACCAAAAGAAATTAATAAAAAACAATATTTAATCACGAACATAATACCATACAGTATCAAACTCGACCTTAATCATTAATAACTTGCATGTAATTGTTCACAGATTTCGGCATGTGTGATTAAATGCTTTAACTTGATAAATGTAAACAACAGGACTAAAAAGCGCCAGTATAAAACAAGAATGAAATTAAATAAAGAAAAAAAGTTTTAAAAAAAGTTAACCCCACCTAGCTCGAACCACTGACAATTTAATAATTTCTGATGATACTGATAACAAAATTATTAAGTTGTTATAATAGCATCATCGGTGTTGCTATAAATATATCCTCTGTTAAATAAACTGCCGCAACACACCTTAAACTAGGCCATTGTATGCGGCGTAAGTTTGAATCCTTAGAGCGGCAAGATAGCCAACAATAGTTTTTGGCTTTGAATACATTTGTTTCTTAATGATTTCAGCATTTTAAAATCTTTCCCACTAAAATATTAAACGAGAAAAAGAAAAAAATGAATATTAAAATAGATGGCTTTATTTTATAGGTTCACATCTCATTACATTATAATTGTCAAATAAAACACGAAATAGAAATGACATAACACAAACGAATTGCCAAATAATATAAGCACACACTGTAAATGTGAACAGTTATATAAATTATAAATACTTAATAAGACATGACCATGCTATGGAAAACTGTTTAAGATATAAAATGTATGGATAAAGTAGAACAACATTCAAATGAAATATTTTATGGGTAATGGTCAATATATTTTGGTCAGGTCTGTGTTACAAGTGTAAGTGACTTAATTATTTGATCTGAATTTCCTAATGCACAAAAACATCCGTCTGTACGAATTCTGCTTTCACACATTAAAAATGACGAGTGTTGTTTTCATAGTTTGTCTGCAGCAGCTAACATGCTATTAATCACTGCAATCACTGGTGAACAAGCAAATAGCATTACAACTCTGAGCTTATTGGCTCCGAGATAACATTAATTGATGTTTACAATATGCTTTTTAATATTCCGTACATTAACTCGAAAGGCAGTGTTATCAGAGGAGTGTGTTTGTACGCATAACACATTCAAATATCTGTTGTTTCCTTTTTTCTGCACGTTGTTTTTATCTTTAGTGTTATGTGGCGCCATGTGTCTATAAAAGGAAATGTCGCTTACCGAACACCTTTATGTAACGGTTGCTGAATGTATAACAATAGAATTGCTCCAAGTTGTTAACTTTTACGATTGTTTTATTCAATATATGTACGTTTCGACTTCAATTCATGTACATATCTATGCCACCTTTGTTGATTAAATTGCAGGTGGCTTAACCGAAGTAAATATCAACAGCTAAACTGAAATATAAGAATTTGTAAGGGTGATGGTTTGATTCGATTAGTTGATCTAATTGTCATAAACGAATTTCGCAAATTGATTTTTTCAGATTCATTTGTGTTGAGATGGTCGTATTGCCCAGAGGAAACAACGTTCGCAGTCGCCAGCTATTTCTCTGAAAATAGTATCGGCCGTTTTAGTATAGAAGTAAATCATTCAGAGTGAAAATTATTAGTTCACTTGTCGAAAAAGTTCGGAATCATGTTTATGCAATATCATTTGATTACAAGTAAACGTTATCGTACAGCTGTCGCGGGTGTAGTGGATTATTGCACATCCCAAAAAGTTTGTTTTCCAGCCGAATAATATATTTTCTTTCATCTATTTCTAATATGTTAAAAAGTGTACCTCTTCATTTTTTATGAATCTTCGGTTGTACGTTCAAGTTGTAATGATATCGAGAGTACTTAAACAAGGCACAAAGCAGCCAATATCTTTCCAAAATGCTAATCACATCATGCTCATTACGTATCATCAATTTTTTCAAGTTTTTATTGGAATTACATACATAGTATGGTAAAGTGCATCAGTACAATACAAATCCAATTATACAAATAGACACAAACTACAATGAAAGTGTTCAAACATTATCTACAAAAGTGTAATATTAACACAAACAAAGAAATCATCAATATGCAGTATTCGTTTATTATCACTTAATTTCACTCATTTGAGTGATCGTTAGCTAACGTTATGTACGCAGCTATAAAGAAAGTCTCTAATCAAATTGAAAAAAATGTTGCTTTACTCTGGATCCAAACCCGGGCCCTCTATAAGCAAACGTTTTCATCGCAGGCTTTGCGATTCAAGAGCGAATAATAAAACTTATATTATTACGAACGCATATTCCAAGATATCGAGGAAAAGCTTTACACACACTTTATTATTTTTTTGATTTCGATTTGATTATTATGAATTAATTTACGGATATGTTCATGTGTCAGGACTGTTAGTTAGCTTATTTAAAAACTAATGTATATATGTGTTCGAAACTTCGACTATTATTTTAACACTCGTTATGTAACCAAATATTGAACATGTTATAAGCAGTGGCAAGAAATTGTTTTAGGATAGCACATAAATGATTAGTTTTGTACTGCTAAACAACGTAAGTTAAAAATAGCCGTCTATATGAAAATTGATTTCGTTTAAGAAGAATACATATATTACGAATTATATTTTCGAAATAGGGTACATGATATTACATGTTGCAGTTGTTGCCTTGTATTAAGCATGTTGTCGTCTAAAGGTCATAAAATTATTTCGAAAACGGTTCGTCAATCTCTCGTGCTTTCCGTAGAAAGTGCTGTGATAATACTGCGATGATCATTGGAATCATTGTACCGAGATTGAAACCTTCTTTGCGAGACGTGTCATTATTGATGTCTCGAATCACTTGCCGTGTCAGTCTGAACATACACCTATTTGGAATGTCGCACAAATGACAGTGAAAAAAGTGTGTCAAAGACAGAAACGATTTGAATAACAACTAATTTATCAAATAGTATTTTTGTTTATTAATAATTATGTTTAACTATAAGTGTATATTTTATACACAAAGCCACTCATGTTATATCAATTCTTCTAGAACAATAATTCATAATGATCAAATCAATATTTATGCATGCATACATATATTAAGGTATAAGTTTTATACACTTCGTTCTTGATTTTGTATTTTTTTCTAGTTAAAATTTGTCATGCGGTTTCATTGAAAGAAAAGTAAATGCAAAGTAACGCAACAAAAAATAAACTCATTTATAAGGGTATAATGATTCGTTAACTATGTATTATACATTTTAAACAATATCGACTGATAAATCTCTTTCATTTGACAAGAAAGCGACGTAGAAAATAAATCAAAATTATAATATGATGTTACGGCGAACAAACTTTCAAACGAAATTCCCTTCACTAGTATAATTTATGAGTTGAAAATGAAAAAAAAAATAATCAAATAAAACCGATAGTTTATTGTTTAGACTAAGTGTGTTTTTTAGTAATTTTGAATATAGCGATCACAAGATTTAGTCTCACAAGTTTTAAGTAGAGCAGATAATTATATTGACTTACCATTTTTTATGTGTAATATTAACATTTAATCAATTCGGTTATTTATATGTACTTGACGTATTTATATTTGAATGTAAGATCAATTTCAAATAAATCATTGACATTATATCTTCTTCAAGTTTACATATGAATTTAACGTTTTCTAAACAATTTCGACTATTTCTTGTTAAGTTGTTATTACAGATAACCACCGCATATAAATAGGCTTCATCTCGTGGATAATTGCCATGCCATTTTACACGAAAGGTAATGAGGTTTGCATATTTTGTGTTAAGCTTTAGTGTCCACGTTTTGAAACATCACGTGCTTGGTTGTACTATCTTCTCCGTTTGTTTTTTAATGTAAACATGTACAGTTACACAATCCGATTAACTCACTCGCTTCTCCATTAGACGTGAGCTCTCAATGACAGGCCCCGATCATCATTAGAGGTCACCTCACAACACATGCGATATGTTCATTATTAAAACTTATAGGTTATCATCTTCTTTGCTTTTTTTTCTTCTTTGTTTACAATTAAACTTATTGTTTAAGCAAAAAAATAAGGGTCATCGTATCGAAAAACACGAATACAAGATAAGTGGAAAATATCTTTAGACTAAGTAACAATTCTAAAACTAATTTAGATTTGTGGTCAATTCTTTAATTTTAATAGGCTACCTATCAAACCGGTTAGTACTTATACAGTTTTCAAAGTAACCATGTCTGGACATCTCTAATGGTGTCATGGATATTCAATTAACAAACGCTGTCCCCATGTATTTCTGTTGTTCAAGGTGGATATAAATTTAATGTCGCATGACATCAATCACACTTTCGACGATATGTGAACGTGATAGAAACAAATTATTTAACTGAACTTATAGTCTATTTCTATAAATAGCATTACTTCACAATGTAGTTTTCCTAAAATGCGATATGTTGCGGATGTCGTTTTGATTGAAAACACAATTTTGCTCAAGATGATATGACGTAGTGGATAAGTCCCTTTGGGATTATTCTTTTGATCTCGTGACGATTTTCAGATGCAAAGGCTTTATTTAAGGAAATGCCATCAGGAAGACACACTTTTCATTTGAAATTTGTATAAAATAAAAAAAAACACAAAATTAAACTACATATAATTAGAAAAAATCTTAGAAACTACATTTTTCGCTTTTAGACAAACCTCATTAAGCTTTAAACCTATTTTCTCTTGCTATATTCTTTCTGGTTGTCTTGTACAATGGTTTTGACCACATTTATGAATTTTGCCTTGTTAGCATTGTTATTATCGGCGTCAATGTTTTCCAACAATAGCCCGTATGATGCGCTGCTGTACATCAGAGGTGAGATGCCCAAGTACGTGCGTATGTTTTAGCTGCCAGGACCAAATGTATGTAACACGTCAATTAGAAAGAATTTTTAATATGTCAGTTTAAATAGGTTTTTTTGCTAAATATAATTTGATTTACTAGGATGATATGGTGCAAAACGTACTTTTAGTATCTATATATCAGCTATCATTTCATGAATAGTTTTTATTTGTTTTATTTTTGTTCACCGGTAAAACAAACACAATAGTTGTTGAACTCAGGTCTGCCTGGCTGGCCAAGTGTTATATTTTGAAACATAATACATCTACTGCAGTACCTTTTTATATGATAATACTTTAAGAAAAGTTAAAGAAAACATATATATTAAGAGGCGATTGGCTTTTATCTTTTATCAGAACCGATATAAAGAAGTGAAACTCCAGCTGCTGGAGCAGTATTGAATTCTTATTATATACAATTAGTTGGTCCTTTATTTAAGGCAAGTGACCGATTGCCTAAACAGTACAAAACACCAAAATTTGGCGAAACTACCAATATTGTAGTTATATTAATACACATTGCCAATTAAACATACATAAAAGAGTGAAAGGCAGCTTGTCAGATAATGGTCTGTACAAATTCCGCATAACCTGCAGAACTCTCAATTGATAAACATACAAGTTTACTTTTTAAATACAGAGAATGTATGAGAATCTAAGTAAAAGAAAGGTCTTAAACAAGGTTTCTGAAAATAATTAAAATAACAATACCGCTACCAGCTTCTGAAGGCTGAAAATATAACAATATCGAAGATGTGTACGATCATTAAACACATCGAACCGTATTAAAATATTAGTTATGGTGTCGTACCATTTCAATCTGAGCGATGTCAATCCATAGTCATGACGTGACGGTAGACGATGAAAACAAACATAATCGACAAAAATGGTTCGTGACACATATGGTTTATATAATAGAAATAAACATAATATGGTTTTGAAAAAATAAATTGTTTAATGTAGCATGCATATTTTAATATGTAATATTATAAACAAGTATTGATTTGCTGAGACCACTGAATGCTGTTCATTGGTTAATATGAATTTTAGCATTAAGGCTTGATTGCGATGTAACTTCGTTCTAACTATGTTTTACAAGCGTTGATGTCAATATTTGAAGCGTAGTAAAGTGGTAGAATTATTGACAAATGTAAGGTGTATCCAGAAGAATCTTTGCTTTATCTAGCGTATAAGGATGTGCCTTGTAAGGAACCCTTTTAACAATTAATTGCTCTGAACTATGTGCACAATATAAGTATGCATTTTATGTCTTCGTCTACAATAGAGCAGACAAGTCGCGCGTCTTGTAAGGATTAACGATAACTTATACGCTTTGTGTCAAATGCGACTTTTTTTCTAAAATGAAACTTTCAAATACCAAATAAAGAAAAACGTATTTTTCTATTTTGCTTTTGTCCGAATCTATTTGTAAATACTATTGTTGAAATGCCATATTTGCCTACTAGTAATTGCAAAAAATAGACAATAATAAACTGAAGCATTTGACATTTTGCAATAATCGTCAATTAATTACTGTCATTTAACTATCCAAAATCAATAAAAAGTATAAAACACCAGTGCTCCATACAAAAGCATTGTATGTGTCATTTAACATCGATTTAAAAAAACTGGAGAAACCTTAGACATTAATTAAGTATACAAATGTGTGTACTTGTTTTAATCGTTAATATATATTTTTAATCAAGTTTGTTAACTTATTCAATTAGTTCAATATAAATTAAGTTGTAATAAGCAATAAAACACATACAGATAATAAATTGTCCAAACGCAAACCTGGCTCGATTAATTCAGTAAAACCGAATTGCTATTTTCACAATCTTAAAAGGTAGTCGCGCGCACATTATAAAATGAAACGACTTATGTTTAACAGCAAAACAATATAATGATGATAGATCAATAGTTGACAGCAACTTGTCGTAATAATTAATACAGTTGAAAATATATATGTGTTTATAAAATCGAATTGTGAAAGAAAGTAAATATTTTGTGTCGATAGAAACAGGTGGTGAAAAGTCCCTTCCACAGTATGATGCCTTGAGAAATAATGCACACAATATCGCGGGACAGATGTACATAATATGCGTTAGTGGCATGTTAGTAGTAACGGGCCGGAATATTATGAGTGGATGTTCGTATGTCTCCGACCTAAAACCAGCCCAGGATTGTTTCGCTAACATTTCACAAATATATTTTACAAAAGCGTTTGACTTTTATAATAAAAGATAGAAATCCCTTACATTGACAGAAATGTATAGTTCTAAATAAGGTGATTAAGTCCGCTCTTAACCCTTGGCAATTCAGCTTTGATAATTTATGTTTAGTGTGTTGTAGCCTTCATAACATTCTTTCATCGCTTCCGCTTGTGAAAACGAAAGTGCATTGACCTTATAAACATATAAAATTGTCATAACTAAGGAAGTTATTTTACTAAGATGACTATAATTGTGAAAGGATAATTTTCAATGACAATATGACGAATTAGTTCATCCATTGTACGCGTCGAACCACCACTAATTTGTAATCGAAGTGTACAGTTAATCTAAAGTATGGACGGCCGGTTGGCCATAGTATTGGAATGAAGCTAGTGTCCTAATCATTTCTTCTCAAACTGGTAAGTTATGTAGTTTTGAGCGATTAATTATCAGAACAGATCAGAACAAATATTTGTATTCACTTGAGCATTTAACAGCTCATCGTGATCAATACAAAACATCCATACATGCGTAAAAAATATATATCATACTGATAATTTTCATGGACGAACCATCTTTCGAACCTCTTAATTTTTGACACGTCAATTTGACTCAAATATAATATTGAAAATAGTGAAACATATTTATATGTACTCTATTTGATAAATAACTTGTTTCTTCATGGCTGGCAACCAGGGTTTTCTTGGCCCGATTTAATAGCCGTAATTCGGCTATGTTCCCAATCCCAAAAAGTATATTTTTTTCCCAAAATGGGGCAAAAAATACCCTATTTCCAACAAAATAAAATTTTTTTTTTTTTTTTTTAGAAAGAAGTGTCTAATGCGTATTTTAACTAAAATTTTAATTCAATTACATTTAACAGAGTATGATATGATTTTGTTCTTTTAATTTGAATGATTATAAGGAGTTGTATCAAATAGTATTTCCCTAATCAGTGGACTTTTCATGTGGAAAAAAAGGCTAATGAAATTATTTTCCTAATAACATGAAAATGCCGATAAAATTTCCAATTCCAAAGCCATGGGCTATCTTCCCAACAAGAGTTCCGCGGCCGGAGATGACCGCATTGAAGCCGGATTTTTGATTTAAATGACAGGAAAGTACCTTTCGTGTTTTTGTCAATGCAATACTTAAATTACTGAATATTGCAAACCTTTACGTCAAGTTTGAGATTCTAGGTCCAAGCATACCAAAGTTACAACAATTTTAACATTTTAACATTTAAGTTCACAGTGACCTTGACCTTCAAATGAATGACATTGAAATGAATGACCTTGAAATGACCAGTGGTCATCTAAGTGTGCTTGCAAACCTTTACGTCAAGTTTGAGATTCTAGGTCCAAGCATACCAAAGTTATAACAATTTTAACATTTTAACATTGAAGGTCACAGTGACCTTGACCTTCAAATGAATGACATTGAAATGAGCAGTGGTGATCTTCTAGTACTGGCCAACCTTTATGTCAAGTTTGAAGACTCTAGGTACAAGCATACTAAAGTTATAACATGGAATAAGAACTTTAACATTTTTACCTACCAAAGTTATAAGAACTTTAACATTTTTACATTCAAGGTCACAGTGACCTTGACCTTAGAATGAATGACCTTGAAATGACCAGTGGTCATCTAAGTGTGCTTGCAAACCTTCATGTCAAGTTTGAAGACTCTATGTCCAAGCATACCAAAGTTATAACAATTTTAACATTTTAACATTTAAGGTCACAGTGACCTTGACCTTCAAATGAATGACATTGAAATGACCAGTGGTCATCTTCTAGTACTGGCCAATCTTTATTTCAAGTTTGAAGACTCTAGGTACAAGCATACCAAAGTTATAACATGAAATAAGAACTTTAACATTTTTACATTCAAGGTCACAGTGACCTTGACCTTCAAATGAATGACCTTGAAATGTCCAGTGGTTACTTACTAGTTCTGGCCAACCTTCATGTCAAGTTTCAAGACTCTAGGTCCAAGCATACCAAAGTTATAACAACTTTAACATTTTTACATTCAAGGTCACAGTGACCTTGACCTTCAAATGAATGACCTTGAAATGTCCAGTGGTTACTTACTAGTTCTGGCCAACCTTCATGTCAAGTTTCAAGACTCTAGGTCCAAGCATACCAAAGTTATAACAACTTTAACATTTTTATATTGAAGGTCACAGTGACCTTCACCTTCAAATGAATGACCTTGAAATGACCAGTGGTCATCTGTTAATCCTGGCCAACCTTCATGTCAAGTTTGAAGACTCTAGGTCCAAGCATACCAAAGTTATACCATGAAATAACAACTTTAACATTTTTACATTCAAGGTCACAGTGACCTTGACCTTCAAATGAATGACCTTGAAATGACCAGTGGTTACTAACTAGTTATGGCCAACCTTCATGTCAAGTTTCAAGACTCTAGGTTCAAGCATACCAAAGTTATAACAACTTTAACATTTTTTATATTGAAGGTCACAGTGACCTTGACCTTCAAATGAATGACCTTGAAATGACCAGTGGTCATCTGTTAATCCTGGCCAACCTTCATGTCAAGTTTGAAGACTCTAGGTCCAAGCATACCAAAGTTATACCATGAAATAAGAACTTTAACATTTTCGAGCACGCCGCCCGCCCGCCCCCCCCGCCCCCCCCGCCCGCCCGACAACATCAATCTATAAGCCGAGATTTTTTCGAAAAAAATCCGGCTAAAAAGTGGGAAAAAAAACTGCTGGCAACTGTACTGTAATTGCTTTCGGCTAAAACACGGTATTGGTGCTGAAAGTAGTCTCACTTACTCAAAAAAATGAAATTGTAGATACAGCATTTCCTTGGTGTTATTTTTAAAGCTCAAGGTATCCCCTACTCAAATCAAGTTGAATTTTATTTGATCATGCATGCATTATTTTTTTATCTAACATTTTCATCCTATGGTATAATACAAGTTACAGACACTACACAAGTCATATAACATGCAAGAAAAACATAGCAGAACTATAAAACTTCAGATATTTTCACTTTAACATCAACTACAGGTTATAAACTGTTGAAATAAAGCAAAAAACAGGGGTTTTTTTTGGCCAATTTTATAGCCGAAATTCGGCTATGTTCCCAATCCCAAAAACTATACTTTATTCCCAAAATGTGGTAAAAAATTCCCAATTTCCAAAAAAAAAAAATAATATTTTTTTTTTTTTTTTTTTGGAAAGAAGTCTTATGTGTATTTTATCTCAATTTCAATTCAATTACATCTAACAAAGTATTATATGATTTTGTTCTTTTAATTTGAATGATTATAAAGAGTTATATCAAATTTAGTATTTCCCTAATCAGTGGACTTTTCATGTGGAAAAAAAGGCTAATGAATTTATTTTCCCAATTTCATGAAAATTCCAAAGCCATGGGCTATCTTCCCAAAAAGTGGCAAAAAACCTGAAAAACCAAAAGTGATTACTATCTTAACAAAAAAAATCAAAGCATTAATTAATCAGGTATCAGACCAAAAGAGAACCAAGCAAGAAACTTTTCTATAACTTTTATTATAGACCCACAAGATAGCTAATTAGGCATTTGTCTGAAACCAGGAAGTATATTCAAACAAAATAAATCGAAACAATTGGTTTGAAAAAGCATAAGTTTTCATAAAAGGTAGAATTGCATGCTCATAAGTTTGGTTACAGACACTTCCAAAATATATGATTCCAAAAACAGTTGCAGAATGGCATTAAGCATTAAAATATGCACTATAAAAGCAAGTTTACATAAAGACATTGACTTGAACATCATATCAAATGATTTTTTATTTGTTAGAATTTTAGTTAAAACACATTTTTTGTGTACATGATCTGAGTTGGTTACAGACACTACACATGGGGTAACAATAGCTGTCCAGGAGATGTGTAGCTGGACAATTCTCAGTGCTGGGCACATGCAAGTAAAAGAAGACTAATCTGACATTATGAGTTTGGCATCTCATATGAATTGGCACACCTGTATAGAGTTTCAAATTGGTATAATCTAGAATTTCATTATGCAGCAATAAGCATTACCAAATAATGTGCGGAAAACTTTCCAAACTTTTCAGTGTAAAACAAAATGTGATGTATTTATAACCCTTTGTTACTCTAGCTATCAAGATGCATCACAGAGAAGTTAAAGCTTTAAGTAATGTTTGCCCTGAATTTGAATTTGCGAAGTCCACTTTCAATAATATCTCTGGATCTTGTGCGCTATAAACAAGATGACATCTATTGATTCCTTTAAACAGTCATCTCTTCCAGGCCAAATTTGATTAACTTACATAATAAATGTATTTCAATCTGATTTCTGTTCCAAAGAAAACACCTAAATGTCCTTTGATTCCATTCTTTTGCTCTAGCCTAGCAGCTACAAAGACATCATAGTTGTATTTTAGCTTCTCATATTTTCGTTTGTTCTCCCAATGCTTAACCTTCATGCAGCCAAACCTAGTCTTATTTTATCTTTTCTTTTTTACTTGATTTATCTTTGCTTCCTGAAACAAGAACGGAAACAAATTTCATTTTCCTTTCTTCAAAGTTTCTGCTACTAATTAAAGTATAAGAATGTAAATTTATATACATGTAGTGTAAAGCATACAGTGCGCATGTCTTCATTGATCCATTCATAAGCAAAGGAAATGATTAAATGCAGCCATTTGGATCAAAGTAAAAAACAGAAGTTACTTCAGACATGGTTAAAACTCATCACTTTAGCTTTAAAAATGATTTCATATGCTCTTTAATAGCATGAACAATAATAAGTTAAATGTGTAGGCATTGTAGAGTATGTAACCATATGACCATCAAAACAAACTGTTTGATATTGTGTCTGATCTCAGTAAATTCTCAAATGGTTTTGTTTGGATTTACTGTTCTTATGATATTTAATGCAAAAAACTATGTTTCCAATTGCATATTCTAGGAGATAATTGAAAAAAAGCCAGTTTATAGAAAGCTACACTATGAAGACAATTTATTTACATTATTATGATAAATATTTCAAATTTCAGACAGAAAATGTCGAAATAATGCACCAGCAATACATCAGCAATGTAATACAAAATACAATTTTGTTTCATTTTACTCACATATAACAAAAAAGGTTTAAGGCTTACAGAAGGAAGTTAGTGGTTACAGACACTACGAATTTTAGCGTAGCATAATCAAAATGGTAGATACATACCTGAGTCATTACAAGAGGTTTGTTCTTGTCTTCTCTCCATATTAAAGGGTTGTATCATCGAAAAGAACACAGACATATTTAGATAAATCATTTCAGAAAAAGAAAATCAGGTTATATTGTTCCTAAATAAATTGTTCATAAAATAATTCCACAAGAATGCTTACAATATTTCATCCCAAGAGGTCTTGCATTACCTTTTTTTGCACATTAATCTATTGCACAATGTATGATGTAACATTCCAACATAAAAGATGGAACTTTCTCATGAGTAAAACAAAATATTTATGTGAAATAGAACAGAGATTTTTTTCCTTCATTTTTTACACATTTTTGTAGTGTCTGTAACTTTTTCTAAGTAGTATTTTTTCAATAATGATAATATTTTAGCAAGGCAAATTTCAGCCAACTTAGACATGACATGAATACACATTAGCAAATGTAGTATTTATACTTTTGCATGGAAAAACTTCTAAACTATTGCCACATAAAACTTTCAATGGTTACAGACACTACAGAATTTTAAATAAAAAGATTTACCAATGAACTATCATTATTGCTTAAACCCCGGCTTATCTAGTAGTTTGAATGGGTTTTGTACGTATCCTTCATACATAACTGAATTTTGTATGTTAATACAAGTTTAATTTACTGAAATTTGTACCAATAATTGGAGTATAACAATAATAATCTTACACAGACTTGTATCCGGTATGATTTGCTGCTTGAATTAATGAAATAGGTAAAATATTATGGATTTTATAAGTAAAATACTACCAGCAGGGATTTTGTTTCAACATTAAAATTCAAACATATACTATACCAATGTTTGCATCATTTGTTGCTGATATCAAAAGCATTTCTCATTTAAATCAATAGATTTTTTCAAGTGAGACTGCATAACGCTTAAAAAGGCCATTTTAAGAGCATGTTTCAAGGTACATGTATATCTCAAGAACGTGTAGCACTAGCCTCTTGAAATTTTCAGGAAAGTAAGATAGGTATATGCCATTGTAGTGGACCTTAAGAATTAATTCCTATCTTGTATAATTTTTCTTAGCCATGGATATAACATAAAAAAATGCAAATCAGCACCAATACCGTGTTTTAGCCGTATGTAAATCCTCTTTTGAAAACAGATTTTTTCAAGTTTCCAGCACCACCATATCATGTAAAACTACCAATGCCTCCCAAGCAACTGATACCTGCTTTCGAACCCTTCAGTGTACAACATTTAAAATAAAAAAGTCACATGTTTTGACCATGGTCACGTGACTAATTGCAGCAGCAGAAATGTGTAAATTGTGGAGCAAAGTTGAGAACAAAAATGAGACCATGTTTTTATAGTTTTTTAAGGAAATTCCTTATATATGAAAAAAGCATTACGAAATAAAATGATTGTTACATGTTTTATGATTAATCTACTTATTCTATTGGTTTTTGACGCATTTTCGTTGATTTGCAGCTACGCCCGAGTCGGCGTAAACAAATTACTTATACACAAACACGGGTGATGTAGTGCGCATGCGTGCATGCGCATAAAATGTAAACAAATGAAGGGTTCGAAAAGAGGTGAGGTTCGAGAAGAGGTACTTTAACAATACAGTGAGTGTTTATGTACATACTGAATTAAGCTTTTATACTCAACTATATATTAACCAACAATAACTTGGAAACTGCCAAAAAAACACATTCATTTCATAATCATTTCATAATACACTGAAAATGTTAACAAAAATCAACGTCAAAAGATAAATCAATGAATAGCAATCAGCAACAAGAAAATTATGTCGAGTGTTGTTAGGGCTAAAAAAGCGGTTACTAGATTTACCGAAAGCGCGCGCTTTCGGTATCGGTACCAAAAGCGCATTGTCAGTACCGAAAGCGCACTGTAAAATGTAAATTATATGGAAATAATCAGTTGACAAGTTAAATTTTCGATTAAAAAATAACTGAAAACATGTTTATATATGCATTTTTCATGGAATATTTTGTAGAAATTTTATCTTAAGCGCGTTACATTATGTCAAGTAACGCTGTATCGGTACTGAAAGCGCAATGTCAGTACCGAACCCACATTGTATAATGTAAATTATGAAAAAAATCAATTAAATAATAACCAAAAACTTGTTTATTAATGCAGTTTTCATGGACTTGATTGTACAAATTCGATCTTAAGCGCTACATTATGTCAATACACGCTGTCGCCTACTATAACAGCATGCCGCAATGATCAGGCCTTGACACTAACTTTTTTGACAAAAAGTACCCTACTTTCAACTTTTGGTGGCCCTCACCGAAACTAGGGAGTCCTCTTGTTTCAACACACAGCTACTCTCGGCGTAAGGGCAAATAAGTACAAGAAGCATACTAGTACACATTTTTATTTCCTATATTCAATTCTGTTGCCATTTAAAGCAGACCCATTAAAAGCTCATAACCTTGTCTTGTAAACTTTTGATATCATGTATTTCATCAATATCATCAGCATCGCCATCCTTGTCATAATCATCTTCAGCATAATCATCTTCAGCATTGCCCTTCGCCGCCAGAACTTAGCGTTTCGGAAGTTCTTATTATAAACTTTTAAGAAATAAAAGGTAATTACGCGCATTCAGGGGTTTCACTGGCTCAACAAAACTTGTTGCAACTTTTTCGCGCAATGAAAACTGTCAATTATTCCAACCTTATTAATAAGAACAATCATTTAAAGAAACCTTACTACATTAATGTCATTGCCTATATTATCACTTAAAAAAGTATATTATTACATAAAAAACAATAAGTACCTTCATAAGTCATACCTTCATAAGTCTTAATAAGCTTTATTTGTATATAAATACCATTTTTTTCAACTTGATAAGGCCAAAAAGAAAAATAGTTGTGTTTCCGGTCACCCGACCGACCCTATCTTTTTGGGGCCGACCCAAAAACTTATTATCCAATATTTGCCTTTTTTGTTAATTTTTCCCTGTCGAGTTCCGAGTTCGGCGATTTTTTTCCATCTCCGTCCGGTCGAATAAGGCGATTACCAGAATTATTGTATTGTGACCTGCAAAATAACATCCCGTTGCCGCGAACGCTTTATATTATACACATTGTGCAATCGGGGGACCAGCCTGTTTTTCCCGCAAAATCGCTATCCGGCGTTCCGTTTGATTGTAAACATGGCGTCGTCCATTTTGTACGTCAATTTGAACAAATGTTTTCATCATGCCGGAACATGCCATTAAAACACAAGAAATTTGCATTTTGGATTGAAGTCACAAAGATGAGTTCACTCCTTTCCACCTATCGCCACAGTTATGTGCCTTACTATTTGATACAGCAGACAACTTTCAAAAAGCATTGTGGCAAAAAAAGAAATTGCTTATCAAAAGTACTACCTCCTTTTGCAACATTACTTTTTAGAACTATTTACATATAAAAGGTTTTTCACAATTTTAAAGAACTAAAAGTAGTCTGCAGCAAAATGAAAATTTTCACCTTCAGATGGTAAAGAGTTAACATTGTGTGAAATATCTAACAACAAATATTTGATATAACTGATCCAAACTGCTATATTTAGATATTAGAACAGTGTTCAACACTTTACACTGATTTATGGAAAACATGAAAAATAAAAAGAATTTTAAATAATAATAAGTTTTCCTACCTACCGACCCTACTTTTTTTCAGGAGGTGACCTGAAACACAACTATTTTTCTTTTTGGCCTAAACAACACAGATAACCAAAATTATATAACAATGTTAACTTCAATGTATTAAACAGTATGCTGCCTAAATGTTTCAAAATTAATTATTTAAACATAAAATCACACCAAATTACATCATTTGAAAGGGAAAAAGAAATATAAAGCATCAGAAAATAAATCATCTCACTTAATTTGTTAAACAGTTATATAATTTTTTTATGGTCATTTGGACATGTCATACATCAGCTTCTGTTGTTAAAACGTTTTCTGTTAGTGGTGGATGATTTCCAGGATCAATTAAATTATAGTTGATCATGCCTTTTTCCTGACAGAAAGGCCCAGATAATTACCACCATCTATTCTAGTTGCCTGAAATAACATAAAGCATATTTTTTTTACAAACTATCAACAACAAACAAACACATACATGTCACTATCTTTAAATGTCCGAATTTTAACATATCCGAAATATAGTACACCAAGTGAACGATATACTTTTTATTTCAGAAATTGTTGGTATCTTAATCAAATTATATCCTTCCAAGGTCATAATAATAATGGAACTATTAAACAGAAATGCTCACAAATACCTGTAGAAAAAAGTGTATACCGGCATGTGTTTTTGTGGAGAAATTAAATGCTTTTGCCAGCCCGATCGCCTATGGTTTTGATTAAAGAAATACAGGCTGTCAAGCGGTCATACTTTTTCCTACTTTTTCCTACTATTTCCTACTTTTTCATCAGGATCCTACTTTTTCCTATTTTTTTACCAAATCTTCCTACTATTCCTACTTTTTCATTTTCAATGGAGATTTTTTTTTTAAAGAGTTTATTTAGTAAACTTGCAGGATGAATGAATCTATGGCATGACTGTATCCCTGTTAATGTGCATTCATCTAGATGAGACCTGACAAACCATGCTGACTGTCTGCTAGCACCTCTTCAGGAGCATAAATATTTATTTCTTATGTAACTTTTAAAATTATTGACAAGTTTTTTTTTGAAGTAACAATAGTGCCTTGTTTACTTCCTTAGCATTTGTACACTGCAGACTTCACTACCTTACACAGTTCCCAGTGATGCAAGAGCTGAGGGAACCCATTGTTTATTCCCCATTGTTTATTCCAGTTTTATTTTGTTTCCATTGACAACAATTTGACCAAACCTTATGCATGTTTACATGATATTGCTGTTTGGAATGTAGAGATATAGAGATACATGTATTGTATGAGTGGTTATGTAATATGGAATTTATTACACAAGTTATTGGAAAAAAGATAAAACTGATGCTTTGCCGAGTTTTCATCATTTACAAATATAATGTAATAAATTCTGTATTACATGACAACGGATATGATGTTCTATTGATATCATAGGTACATCATGTTTAGTAATTAAAGATAAATGCACAGAGCCTAAATGCCCTGATACATTTTTAGCTCATCTATTTTTTGAAAAAAAATTATGAGCTATTGTCATCACCTTGGCGTCGGCGTCGGCGTCCGGTTAAGTTTTGCGTTTAGGTCCACTTTTCTCAGAAAGTATCAATGCTATTGCATTCAAACTTGGTACACTTACTTACTATCATGAGGGGACTGGGCAGGCAAAGTTAGATAACTCTGGCGTGCATTTTGACTGAATTATGTGCCCTTTTTATACTTAGAAAATTGAAAATTTTGGTTAAGTTTTGCGTTTAGGTCCACTTTTTTCAGAAAGTATCAATGCTATTGCATTCAAACTTGGTACACTTACTTACTATCATGAGGGGACTGGGCAGGCAAAGTTAGATAACTCTGGCGTGCATTTTGACAGAATTATGTGCCCTTTTTATACTTAGAAAATTGAAAATTTTGGTTAAGTTTTGTGTTAAGGTCCATTTTATTCCTTAAGTATCAAAGCTATTGCTTTCATACTTGCAACACTTACTTACTACCGTAAGGGGACTGTGCAGGCAAAGTTATGTAACTCTGACTGGCATTTGGACGGAATTATGGGCCCTTTATAGAAAATTGAAAGTTTGGTTAAGTTTTGTGTTTTGGTCCACTTTACCCCTAAAGTATCATAGATATTGCTTTCATACTTGGAACACTCGCAAACTATCATAAGGGTACAGTAAAAGGACAAGTTGCATAACTCTGGATATCATTTTTACGGAATTATGGCCCTTTTTTGACTTAGTAACTTTGAATATATGGTTAAATTTTGTGTTTCGATCCACTTTACCTCTTAAGTATCAAGGCTATTCAGCTTTCAAACTTCAAATACTTTCATGCTATCATGAGGTTACTGTACCTGGCAAGTTGAATTTTACCTTGACCTTTGAATGACCTTGACTCTCAAGGTCAAATTATTAAATTTCTCTAAAATTGCCATAACTTCTTTATTTATGATTAGATTTGATTGATACTTTGACAAAACTACTCTTACCTGACATACCACAATAGACTCCACCCAAACCATCGCCCGTGCCCCCCCCCCCCCCCCCCCCAACCCCCCCCCCTATTTTTTATTTATTTTTATTTTTTTTTTTTTTTTTAAGATAATCTCACAAATGACCACCACACCCTCACACTATACCCCCCCCACCCCACCCCCTCCCCAATTTTTTTTTTAAACGGTTAAAAAACAAAACTATTTATTTTGATTATTTTATGTTTGAAATACCGTCCAACCATCGCACCCAAGAATCCCCACCCCCCTCCCCCCACCCGAATCCCCCCCCCCCCTATTTTTTTTTTTTTTTTAAGATCATCTCACAAATTACCACCACACCCTCACACTATACCCCCCCCCACCTCTCCCCCCCCCAATTTTTTTTATGAAACGGTTAAAAAACACAAATATTTATTTTTATTATTTTATGTTTGAAATACCGTCCAACCATCGCACCCAAGAATCCCCCCCCACCCCACCCCACCCCCCCCCCCCCCCCCCCCCCCCCCCCCCCCGATTTTTTTTTTTTCCTTTTTTTCGCATTTTTGGAAGAAAATGTAATAAATGTCCACACCCCCACACAATGCACCGCTCTTCACTCCACCCCTCCCTCCTTTGTGATTGAAAATGAGAGTCCCTTCACCTTTAAAAAGAAAATAGATGAGCGGTCTGCACCCGCAAGGCGGTGCTCTTGTTATGCTCCCGGTAGGGTGGCATATTGCAGTTGTACTTTCAGTCCGTTTGTCTGTCTGTCTGTGTGTGTGTGTCCGTCCGAAAACTTTAATATGGGCCATAACTTTTGCAATATTGAAGATAGCAACTTGATATTTGGCATGCATGTGTATCTCATGAAGCTGCACATTTTGAGTGGTGAAAGGTGAAGGTCATCCTTCAAGGTCAAAAGTTAAAAAAATACAATCCAAGTGAAGTAATAAGCTTTAAAAGGGAGATAATTTCTAAACCTGCCAAATGATATATTGAAATTTTATTTCAAAGCTGCGCAATAGTGGGCATTGTGTTTCGGACAAACACAATTTTTGTCTAATGATGCCATAGCTAGTGAGGTAACTTCAAGGTGTTAAAGCGAAGTATTAAAATTATTAAATGGCATTATTACACTCCCGCAAAGTCATCAATAATGTAAAAGCCATTATTTGAAACTGGAATAAACAATGTAGTGCAACTGTTTCATTGCCCAATCAATGCTGTCATAAAAGATGTCAGGTGATAAGGTCCTATCTCCAGTTGCATAATCTGCTCTGCAATGACCAGTCATTTTGAATGTAACTTAAGTCATTATAAGTGCACCCTATTGTCAATTTAAAGGTTTCACAATGTAGCTGTAGCAGAGCATTTACACTGCTTTATATACTAGTATTAATCTTGTACAACAAGTTGGTGTATCACTAAATAAATTTGGTCTTCTGCTTAAGGATATAACATGCACAATATAATTACCATTTTTATATCGATACACAGAAGACCTCTAACCACTTATTTGATGATACACCAAAATGAACAGCATCTAATTACATGTATACTTCTTTATCAAGGTAGCTTTGCTTGAAACTTAATTATCATAGATACACTATAAGTGCTAAAATTCCTAGTTGGAAAACAAAGTTTAACCCTTCATGGATGGAGAAGTTGGACAACAGTGGAAAAACACTGGGATCATGGTGCAAGAGAGATACCGGCAATGAGTTTGCAAGATATTGTACTGTCTGAATGAAGTCCATCTTGTAGTAATTCTGGTGCTAATCAACTTATAAGTCATGCAGATGGATAAAAACACAAGGAAAACATGAAATACATGCATGATAATTCACAAAAGCGTTTGTTTGGAAGTGCCCAAAAGCCAAGCAGCTCTCAGGGTTGTGGGGATAAATCTATCTGTATGCAAGTACATCCATCACACAAGGAACAGGTACAAAAGGCTGAAATCTTCTGGGCCCTTAAGGTAGCTTCAAGTGGGTATCCATACAGAACATGTGATGGCACTCCTGCTCTGTTTCAAGCTATGTTTCCTGGACCTGTGTCTAAAAAATAAGTATTATGTATTCCTACTTTTGAGGGAAAAGTTCCTACTTTTTCCTACTTTTTTCCTACTTTTCTTGCAAAAGTAATTCCTATTTTTTCCTACTTTTTGAAAAAAGGTCACTTGACAGCCTGGAAATAGCGGCACTAATATTATTATAATTACTGATCGTCATGACAGTTTGTCCTAATGTTACTTTTTTGGGGGCTCAATATCATAAAGGAGCCATTAATAATCCGATAATCCGATAATAACCCCCATAAAACTTGACAAAAGCAGTAAAAACACCGTTTGTAACACTTACATGCTTCAGTGATTTCAATATACTCTCTGCACTGTAGGTCGCTTACATCGTCGAAAATCAATATTTACAACTGACAGACGCTGGCCGCTAATGCTCAGTCGCGTGCTTTCGATTCGCAGTACATTTTCGGATAAGATTTTACCGAATTTTTTTTATACGCCGCTCTTTAAAAATTGGAGGCACTTTAAAAAATTCAAATGGTCAATCAAGACAAAGTGGTTCTATAAATTTAGGGTTCCCAGAGGACCACCCAGCTTGAAAGAACTGGTGGTCCTCGCCAAAATCTGGGGGCCTCGGGTCCCCGGACCACCGTTAGTGTCGAGGCCTGATGATTGCAGAAATCAATTGCGTGACAATAAACACATTAATAAAGCAATGAACGAGTCTTTTTCTGATTATTTAATGTTTTGTTAACCAACCTACAACTGAATATTCGAATAAGCAAGTGCATAGAAATATAAATTGTATCAAGATTATCACTTTTGTTGAAATTATGATCAGTTTACGTCGTATTTGCTAAATCAGAATTTAATATTATAAGTCGTATAGTCTGTGTAATTAACGTCATCAACAATGCCACCACAACCGTTTAAGCGATTCTAATTGAGAGAAAATTATTAAACATATTTGTTTACAAACCAACACTCGTTTAGTCATTAAAATCATTACTTGTAGTATTTATCAAATTATTTTTACAATTGCGCACTACGGTATGTTTAAAAAAGTAATAAGAAGCGTTTGAGATCGCAATACTTTTTAGCATCCGTAAAGGATTAAGATGATGATACATTATTTGTATTTCATTTCATTTTTTTATCTCAAAAATTAAGTATACGGTCCGAACAAAGCGCCGTTCACGATTTAACTGAATATGACAATGAAGTGATTTTCTAGAAAAAATACATCTTTAACAAAGTGATTATTGATTTTCGACCATTTCCTTTACAGTTCATGTATGGAACGCTCAAAGGCTAAGACACACATTTGTTACGAAGTACCTGATCTTATACAAAAAGCAATATACCGGCTGTGGGTTATTTGCAATCGCATTTACAACTTCATTTTGCTTTCTTAAAGATATATGTTTAGGACTCATACTCGAAACGATGAAAATATGCGTAAACAGTATCTTTTTACTTTCGTGTTCAAAATTATATTTTGTTACAAATATTGATATCGATTAAAACAAACAAATTTTCTATTCGCTTATACAAAATGTAATGCAAATGTATAACAGCGTCAGTAACGTAAGATCAAATAAGATAATAAATCGTGGGCTTAGCGCAAAACGATTGTAACTCACATTTTTACCAAAAATCATATTTTTTCCTTTTTTTTTTTTTTTTTTTTACTTTACACATTCTAAATAGATATTAAGATTATATTCTTAAAATTTACCCATGAAAACATGTATTTGGCTTATGGTTGTATTTAATTTTGGATAATTTTTGTTATGCAAAACAGTTGTATCTCAAGTTACAACCTTTGAGCACAAAAAATTACAAAGTGTACAATGTTGGAAGGGAAGTAACTCATCTTTACATCTTTAGTTTATGACATCATAATTATGACATCACTGTTTGATTTGCTTGCCATGTGGGCCTTGACATTCTAAAGGTTGTTTTAATTTTTTTTAATTCTTAAGAACATACATAATTACCCTTACATCTTTCTTAAATCATTTAATATTTGTATTGTAATTATTATAATTCAACAACGTTAAAGTCAAAACAAGTTTATCTTATCAGCTTATTTTAATTTAAAAAATAATGAACTTTAATCCTCTTTCTGAATTCAAATACAAACTATTCAAATATAATTGTGATATAAGAAAAATGATAAGACAGAAACTAGAACAAAATGCGATTGATCTTTTTCCTACCTTTTGAGCATCATTATTATAATTGTCTCAGTCTGACATGCTACACACAGGTACCATTGTCTCAGTCTTAATTGCTACGTACTGGTATTATTGTCTCAGTCTGACATGCTATTTACTGGTACAATTGTCTTAGTCTGACATTCTATATACTGGTACCATTGTCCCCATCTGACATGCTACGTACAGGTATAATTGTAACAGTCTGACATGCTATGTACTGGTACCATTGTCACGGTCTCAGATGCTACACACTGCATGGTACCATTGTCACAGTCTCACATGCTACATACCGGTATAATTGTCACAGTATGACAAGCTTCTTACTGGTACCATTGTCACAGTCTGACATGCTACGCACTGGTACCATTGTCACAGTCGCAGATGCTACGTTCTGGTACCATTGTAACAGTCTCACATGCTACATACTGGTACTATTGTCACAGTCTAGCATGCCATGTACTGGTATAATTGTAACAGTCTGACAAGCTACATACATGTAGTAATACCATTTTCACAGTCTCACATGCTAGCCACTGGTATAATTTTCTCAGTCTGACAAGCTACGTAGTGGTATGATTGCCTCAGCCGCACATGCTCCTTACTGGTATAATTATAACAGTCTGACTTGCTACATACTGGTACCAATTTGTCACAGTCTCACATGCAACATACGGATATAATTGTCACAGTATGACAAGCTACATACTGGTACCATTGTCAAAGTCTGACATGCTACATACTGGTACTTTTGTCACAGTCGCAGATGCTACGTTCTGGTACCATTGTAACAGTCTCACATGCTACATACTGGTACTATTGTCACAGTTTAGCATGTCATATACTGGTATAATTGTAACAGTCTGACAAGCTACTTAGTGGTACCATTGTCACAGTCTCACATGCTACATACTGGTAAAATTTTCACAGTCTGACAAGCCACTTAGTCCTGTGTACCATTGTCAAAGTCTGACATGCTAGATACTGGTACCATTGTCACAGTTGCATATGATTCATACTGCTACCGTTGTAACAGTCTGACATGCTACATACTGGTACCATTGTCACAGTCTAGCATGCTATGTACTAGTATAATTGTAACAGTCTGACACGCTATGTAGTGTTACCATTTTCACAGTCTCAAATGCTACTCACTGGTATAATCTCACAGTCTGACAAGCTAAAGAGTGGTACCATTGTCACAGTCTCAAATGCTACCCACTGGTATAATCTCACAATCTGACGCGCTACATAGTGGTACCATTGTCACAGTCTCAGATGCTACGTACTGGTACCATTCATTGTCTCAGTCTTACATGCTACGTACTGGTTAAATTGTCACAGTCTGACATACTACATATTGGAACCATTGTCACAGTCTAACATAATACATACTGGTACCATTGTCACAGTCTGACATGCTATGTACTGGTACTATTGTCACAGTCTGACATGCGACATACGGGTACCATTGTCACAGTCGCAGATGCTACGTAATGGTACCATTGTTACAGTCTGACATGCTACATACTAGTAACATTGTCACAGTCTAGCATGCTATGTACTGGTATAATTGTAACAGTCTCAACCCGTCTGTAGATCTGCCGTGGAATCATATGGAATTCTATGGAAATCGTTAGATTGTATTCCGTGGAGTATTGGCACTAACTTTCCATCCGATTCCATGCAATCAATGGAAAAGTGAATAAAAAACAGAAGAGGGACTTTATATGGGATGGAATTCCATAAAATGCCGTGGAATTCCATAGAATTCTGTGGCTTTCCATATAATGCCGTGAAATTCCATAGAATGCCGTGGAATTCCATAGAAGGCCGTGGAATTCCATAGAATTATATGGAATTCCGTGAAAAGCTATGGAATTTAATAAAAAGCTGGAATAAAATAGAAAAAAACAGATTATAGATCAAAGGCATTTTATTGATTTTGAAAAACATATGTGAATGTAACTAAAGGTTTCATCATAGAAGTTAAACAAGAACAAGATCTGGCATCAATCATTAACCACACACATGCAGTCACAGTACATATTCAAAAATGAGTGGTTTTACATTTTCATAAAGTACCAACTCTCTTAACCACAGGCATGCATGCACACATTCAAAAACACATCCATAAACATGCACGCATATACAGGTGAGAAAAGAAAAACTTATAAAAGGCACAATATAAAACATAGAAGTAGAATTTTACATTTCTCTTATGACAAGTATACTTCCTTTCTCACATATGTTCATAAACACACACAATTACATGCACACACACATCACGCACAATTGTTCTAGAGTTTTTTCTCATAAATTTTAACGTTCAACAACTGTTCCTTATTAATTCTAGAACACTTTCAGTGATAACAGAAGTTCAGTTCTAGTTGATGTGTTCCAGTACAATTCTAGAAAAGTTCCGAAGGTTAACTTCAAATATTTAAGTCTGAAACCAACTTTCTAGAAAACAAATTCCCATGCAGACAGCC
This sequence comes from Dreissena polymorpha, assembly GCF_020536995.1. Taxonomy (NCBI): domain Eukaryota; kingdom Metazoa; phylum Mollusca; class Bivalvia; order Myida; family Dreissenidae; genus Dreissena; species Dreissena polymorpha. The sequence continues at coordinate 38,997,827 of NC_068356.1, forward strand.
AGTATTCAAGTACTGAGCATAGTTAATAATAATACATAACAAATTAACAACTGTTGTAAATTTGTTATTTATTATACTATGCTCAGTACTGTTGAACACGGACTTTATTCAATTATCCAAGTTTCAAATTCCTAAATTAAAAAAACAACAAATAAATTAAGACAAAAAACGTTTTCTTCCAAGAATATTGCTGACACCTTTTTTAGTGAATTTTTCTAAGACCGTTTTATGTCAAAAAATCTTCTTATAACCTAAAACAAATTTCGTTCGTAAAACAATTCTGTTCTTATTGATAGTGACCTCACACCTAATTTCTATGGGATCCCAATTTCTATTTCCTTCGTTTACTGTTCAGTGAGAGGTCAAATGTTTACATAACTGAATTCATAAGGCCTTGGTTTAAGTATATGTAACATTTCATCGGTTATTTATAAATAGAAATTAAAACATATTCTCAGCAGGAAGTGGGGCATAAAGCACTTTTATTCTTTGAAAATGTGTAAAAAATAGCGGAGTACGATGAATGTTTTCTGATTTATGACATGGATTCTGACGTGCCTTTCTATGGATTTGATGAAGTAGAGTTTAAAAGTTAAAGAGATGAAGCTAAAATGATTTACTTTGAGCCAGAAATTAACATTACGAGTAGAGTTTACGGTTTAAATGTGGCATCGGATTTAATGGATTCGCGCGAATTCTGGACGAGTGCTGTGTCTGTAAAATATTAAATGGAAAGCTGTAAATGTATCAAGTCGGAAAAGAAAACTGATGGTTGCATAATGGTATGCGTGAAATAATGTAATTCTACGTATTTATTTTCATAGTTATGTCATTTTGTAACCATTCACATTCGTCACTATTTGGAATTCCCGTTTCTAAAAATAGAGCATTTTGTCAACAAGGGGGGCGACTCGTGATGTCAGCAATCGTTAAGGCTACAATATACTAAATAATCGAGTCATGAAGGGCTGTACTTTCTAAACAAATCATCATATTTTCCTCGAAGGCATGTTATACACTTTGTTCTGGTTTTATCGTTTGGAGATATTGATAGGGTAAGCATAGGTGTTCACTACTTAATCCCTGAAATAGGATAAAGTTGGAGATTAAAGTAAAAAATGGCACTGCAAAAGGTTACAATCCACTAGAAAACGGCCGAAAAAAAGGCGCAAAAACAGTCGATTTTGATTTGAGTCGAATTTGTTTTTGGTTTGAACATGACAAATCTTTTTTATTGCTTAAATCGATTCAGCTAAGAATGCCCGTCAAGAAAAGGTATGGTTATGGGGGTCTCTATGTGCAAAATGTTGTATTTATTTTCGCTCAAAGTTGTCGCTTTTACATCGAAACATATAAGGAAACTATTTAGTATATTTTGACCTAAACATTTACTTCAGCAGCAACTTCCCTGTATCTTGCAACTATGCTTTCAGCGCCATCGGCGCTCTCGTTTATACAAGAAGTAACCAAAATAAAACATGTCACCAGCCACAGACTGCCAGGCTTAAAACAGAGGCTAGTTTTAAAAAGTGTTTGTTCAAGTCTTCCACTGCCATTTTCCTTTTCTTCTGAGAATATTGAACACCAGTCACTGCCTCCGGGTCCTTTTTGGTATGAGGTACATTGTATACTGCTCACATGTGCTCTACAGAATAAACGAGAGCTCCGATGGCGTTAAAAGCATAGGTGCAAGATACAGGGAAGTTGCTGCTTAAGTAAATGTTAAGGGAACAGTTGACTGAATGAAAAACTAAAAGGCTATCAAGAAGAAACGTTATTTTTCGGCGTAAGCTGTATTAAGCCAGCTTTTCACCTCTCCTGACCTTTGTAAGTGTGCAATAAAATTCAAATAAAATTTCCTGCGGCTAGGTACGAATGAATACACTTCATTTATTCCATTGGCTGATTTGAGTATTCCACCAGAACATTGGAAACATATCCGCGTCTTTGTAACACTGTTTTACTGCATGAAACAATTTTATTTCTAAGGAAAAGGCTTAATAGATAGAACAGTTTTACACTCAATTCTCGACATCAATACAGTTTGTGCGTTCACCTTTTATTTTCAGAGAATTACCAGCGCAACGCGTTTATATTTAAAGGCTATGTTCTCATATTTAGTACTTACTTCCATATTCTTGTCAACATGTTAAAATGTAAAAGTATAAAGAGCAGTGGAAGCGAGGCCTCACTTTAATACATTGCATATCAACCCAGGTCAATTCGCGGCCAGTGTATGAATGTCAGAGTTTACATACAGGTCATCACCGGAGTTCGATGCCAGTAAAATAATAGTTATATAATAAATACGCTATCCGTGAACTAGGTGACCTGGAATTTTCCTTAGACCAGAAATATGTAGATTCTTAATGTGTTTTCAACAATACAATGATAAATATTATTTTTGATTAATTTAACAATAATTATTCCACCATATTGACCAATGTATTAAGCATGAGCGCGATGATTATCGATACTGTTAATAATCGAATCAAATAGCAATGCCCGACAAACCACTGAAACAGATTTGTTCGAAGAACGCGCCTATAAATACGGATACTTCTCGTGTGGCCGGTTGACTCGTATGTTTTAATTTCACTTCAATTCATCTTTTGGTTTTCTGTTTTGTATCTATAGGTTTATGACCAGCAATATGTAATAATGTAAAATAAGCCGCGAAAACCCCGCGTTACATCCCGTACTGCGTGTGATGCAGCTAAGAACTGCACAGAAAAAGACATTCGCTATCCTTGATCTCATTCATTGAACTATCAACGCCGTATATCTTTTTTAAAGATATTTCTTGTTAAGATTAAGTACAAATAATGAAACAGGAAGTGAGGAAATATTGCAAATCTTCCTATAAAAATCGGAACATCAGGGGCTACTCAGTTACAAAATGGCGTCACGTGGTATAATGTAGTTCGATATCGCCATCCGCGAATTTCTCAAATCAATAATTTCAAACAATTACCGACTATTTAAATAGATAATCTTTCCATTTACATGAGTGTTTGAAACGCTTATGAAAAATAATTACCCAAGCCTTTCAAAATTTAAGCACGGACAGATCTGTATCGAACTATTCTTTTCACAAATGAAAATAGACGCTACCCTATTCGTCTGCGTCAAGAATTTGTCGTAAAAATTGTAGTAAGCGTTAGATGCAGACGTGCACAACAGATTTAGTTCTGAATACAGATTTTTATAGAAACTCCTCACAGCAGTTACTTCCCTTGCTTCGCCCGGTCAGTAACTTCTAGTATAAGGGAGACCACTGCGTAGGAGATTGAGATTTATAGTGCAGATAGAATTGTTTTACGAACGAAATTTGTTTTAGGTTATAAGAAGATTTTTTGACATAAAACGGTCTTAAAAAAAATCACTAAAAACGGTGTCAGCAATATTCTTGGAAGAAAACGTTAGAAAAATGTTTCCAAATAAAAAATTGTAGAATTACCATATACTATATTAAATAGAAATTTCGTCTGATTTTTGATCAGGTAAGGCTTCATAATGGTCAACCGTATCATGTGCATTTTTGAAATGTAGTATATACCTTAAGCATAGGTGCGTTGCACCTATGCTAAAAATCATAAAAATGTCTAAAGCAAAGAGTTATTTACATTCAAACTATAACAAGAGATTGCAAAGCAATATGGTCCCCTACCTGTTAAACTTCACTAGTTTAAGTTTGTTAAATATATTTGTTGCCATAGCAACTAGAATTCTTGCATTATAAACAACATGAAATGACGTGCAAAATGTCCTTATTGTCATCTGTTCATGTTTCAAGTTTCATGAAAAAATACTTAGAACTTTTAAAGTTATCCCAGGATCCAGAAAAGTGTAACTGACTTAGACCAATATATTGAATTCCAAAAAGACAAAATACTTTCAGGTGGTTAACATTAAATAACTTATCTAGCCCAGGGCATGACAATATTTACCATGAATTTGTGGCCCTGTAAGTCCTCTAGGTAAATGCGCTTTAAGAGCCGCTTTGCTGTTGGATTATTTCCCTGCCCAACTCTGCAGTACACTGCAACTCCAATATATCACGGTCCGTTATATCGCGTTGTCCAATATATCGCGAATCGGCTATGGCTCCCAAAAATCTGACGAGCATAATCCCCAAATAAAATGTTTTAATCTGAGAATTTGATTAATTAAAATCCGTTTCAAGCTAGTATTTTTACCTTTTTCCACCAACTTTAATGCAACATTCATCATCCAGTTTTGACCAGATTGTTTGCTTACATTGTACATCACTTTAACACCTGTGTACTGCGATAAACAATAGCCCCTCTTGTCAAACATCACAGGTCATTTCGGGTGTTACCATTCTGTATTGAATTTGCTTTGAACTGCCGAAGCGCACCAGTGCACACATGAAGGTGTACACAATTATAACTGTAAATGTCACAAGTCAATACTGACCTATCTCAACAATCTGTGTGCGTTAGATACAGTGTAAACAACTTGCTTTTAATTTAGAGGTAAAGATCCATCAGTTTGTCAACATGCACTACTATTAAAACCCATGCTTTCCATGCTTTTTATGAGAATGAATGACCTCATTTTGTACATGGGTCTAATGCTTTCTTGAACAATACAACTGGGCAATGTTTTTCGGATTACAAATTTAATTATATGCATTTGAAAATACTCACAAGGAATAATGTTTTGTGTTTTACCAATGAATAACATATGGATATAACACATAATTGAATAAGGTAGGTAAATAGCGTGATTTGAGATTGCATAACGATGCTAATGCATACATAAACATGCATACATAACCTTACAATTTATATCCCACGCCGGATATATCACGGTCGGGATCTTTGGACCCCTTCAACCGCGATATATTGGAGTTGCAGTGTATTTTCAATCAACTGGTCAATGGTAATTAAAGCACATAATGAAAATGTATAGGGAACGTAATTCATGAATTGTTTTAAATATTAAGTTGTTAAATGGTTTCTAGAAAGAGAACTAAAAACAAAGTGAATACATCACAAAGCACTAAGCATAACTTAATTTGTTGGTATGATTAGTACAAATTTATTATTGCTATTATTAGAATGATGTGTAATTCTATTGGTATGAAAATGCACACTCAGATACCTAAAAACCAATTCCATTGGTTTAATTTTTTATTTACAAGCAAATACGTTGAATTGATATCCCCCGCCAATATGCTTCTGGACACATAAGTATTATATTTGACACTCAAACAAGCATTTTTTTAAGATACAAAGGGCCATAACCCCGTTTTTAACAGATGGTGTACAATTCAATTTGGCGTGCAACATCTTCTTATCCATATATATACTCGAACCAGGTTTCAATGAAATCCGCCAAAGCACTTCCAGGATATGGCCTTGGACACACAAAAAAGCATTTTTTCAAGATACAAAGGGCCATAACTCTGTTATTAACTAATGGTGTACAATGTCATTTGGCATGCATCATCCTCTTAACCATATACATACTCATACCAAGTTTCAGTGAAATCTGCCAAAGCACTTCCAGGATATGGCCTTGGACACACAAAAAAGCATTTTTTCAAGATACAAAGGGCCATAACTCTGTTATTAACTAATGGTGTACAATGTCATTTGGCATGCATCATCCTCTTAACCATATACATACTCATACCAAGTTTCAGTGAAATCTGCCAAAGCACTTCCAAGATATGGCTACGGACGGATGGACAGACGGAAGGATGGAAGGACGGACAGACAACGCCAAAACAATATCCCTCCGCCTATGGCGGGAGATAATAATAAACATTAACACCATTAATGAGCATTGAGTGCTCAACATGCACAGTACAAAACTTCCTTAGCCTCAGTTCCATAACCTTGCATGATAAAATTCCGATACTACATTCAATGTTATTAATTTCTCAACATAGGTCTTATTACTTCCTTTTTATGTCCCCCCCTATAGTAGTGGGGGACATATTGTTTTTGCCCTGTCTGTCTGTTGGTCTGTCTGTTGGTCTGTTTGCGCAAACTTTAACATTTTGCAATAACTTTTGCTATATTGAAGATAGCAACTTCATATTTGGCATGCATGTGTATCTCATGAAGCTGCACATTTTGAGTGGTGAAAGGTCAAGGTCAAGGTCATCCTTCAAGGTCAGAGGTCAAATATATATATGGCCAAAATCGCTCATTTTATGAATACTTTTGCAATATTGAAGATAGCAACTTGATATATGGCATGCATGTGTATCTCATGGAGCTGCACATTTTGAGTGGTGAAAGGTCAAGGTCATCCTTCAAGGTCAGAGGTCAAATATATGTGGCCCAAATCGCTTATTTTATAAATACTTTTGCAATATTGAAGATAGCAACTTTATATTTGGCATGCATGTGCATCTCATGGAGCTGCACATTTTGAGTGGTGAAAGGTCAAGGTCATCCTTCAAGGTCAGAGGTCAAATATATGTGGCCCAAATCGCTTATTTTATGAATACTTTTGCAATATTGAATATAGCAACTTGATATTTGGCATGCATGTGTATCTCATGGAGCTGCACATTTTGAGTGGTGAAAGGTCAAGGTCATCCTTCACAAGGTCAAGGTCATCCTTCAAAGTCAAACGTCAACATTGTGTTTCACAAACGCACCTTGTTCAACTTGCAAACTCTACTAAGTGAAAATTTGGGTGACAGCTGCTTTTAAACTAATATTTGCCATATTAAAACCTCAAATATCACATAAAAAGGTCTACAATAATGTCATAAGAAGACTAAATTTAAAGGAATATTAAGAAATAATAAAAATCACAAACCTTCAGTTGTTGTTCTATTCCTAGACAGACTGCTCAAACACTGTATGCATCACTCTTTAGCAATATTTCATGTCACTTTCCAAATGATATAAATACATAAGTATTTTAAGAAAGTGTTTTTAATGGAAAAACTAATGAACTCTTCTGTTTGTTAAATTTCTTTAACTTTATTTTAACAATTTAAACCAGTACATTGTCCACCATGTTTCATGTTTCAATCTAACAGGTAAACTTTCTGTATTTGAATTCAGCCAATTAGAAAAGGCTGTTATATCTTATAACCAATAGATTTGCAGCATACATACCCAACATCTGATGCACAGCACACGCTGGGCTTATCAGATAGATTGTTATTTGACAACCTGGACTGGCTGAGTTTGATATTGAGAAAAAACAGTGTGTATACCACTTGGACAGGGTTAAGGAATTTTAACTTGTAGAAATTGCTTTGAAAGTAACAACTACTCCTACTTCTGCAGAACTACTACTTTAATTACTACAACATCAACACCACCACCACCAACAACAACAGCAACAATAACAGTAGCAACTGCAGCAACAACAACAGCAGCAACAGCAGCAATAACTGCTACTACTGCAACAACTGCTACTACTGCTACTTCTATTGCTACTACTATTGCTACAGAAACTGTTAATGCTACTACTTCTACTACTACTACTACCACCACAACGTCTACTGATATAAAAAACACTACTGCTACTACATCCATTACTACAACAACAACACCTACTACAACAACAACAACTACTACTACTAATACAACTACTACATCTACAACTACTACTATTACTGCTGCTGCTGCTGTCGCTACTATGAAGTATATTTGGCTATTTGTAAGTGTAAGGTGTTCTATATGTGTTCTTATTCCCCATTAGAACTTTTGTAGAACTCACTGGTTCTTAAAGCGTTCTAGATGTGTTCTAGAGCTACATTTTAAAACATTTTTAGAAATTTCGTGACCATATTTTGTCCTTGAAATGTTCTTAAAAGGTTCTTGAAATTATTGGAACAGTTTCATTCCTAAGCCATTTTCCACAAATGTTCTGGATTTATTCTAAAAAAAACTGTTTTGGAACAATTCCAGAACATACGTTTTAGAACACAAATATGGAACATTTCCAGAACTGTTCCAATTTCTAGAACAAATTTATAATTATCTTTATTGCATTTTCTTTTAAATACAAAATACATGATGCAAATAAATTCATACATGTATTAAACTACAAATACATTTCAGACAACCAGCGAAAATTTTCTAAGTTATTTTCCATTGATGTAATTCCATCCAAGAAAATGTATAAGTTATTTTCCATAACGATTTCCGTTGAAAAAAATGGCTAAGTCCAACTTTCCACGGTGTTTTCCATACATTCCCAGTGTTCGACACTAACTATTTTGAGTAAGGAGTTCTTTGGACTCCCTTTTTCTGAAATTTTGGAGTCTGACCATATTTCAGGAAGTCCAAAAATTATGATACATTTTATACCGAATTTTTCGGTTTATGACACATCTTAACCATAAATTGTTAAATCCTCTTTTTTGTTTGGTTTCAGATCGAAGTTCAACGTGACTGCTGTTCAATCTTTGTTTTCATTTGTTATCTCAGATTGCAAAATTATTTTACACATGCCAGTAATATTAACCCTTTGCATGCTGGGAAATTTGTCGTCTGCTAAAATGTCGTCTGCTGAATTTGTAAAATAAGCATTTTCTTCATTTTTTTCAAAGAATACTATCAGAATAGCAAACAGTTTGGATCCAGATGAGACGCCACGTTCTGTGGCGTCTCATCTGGATCCAAACTGTTTGCAAAGGCCTTTAAAATTCGGTTCCCGCACTGAAAGGGTTAAAGCTTATTATTGAAATTAAAAAAAAAAAAAAAAATTCTATAATGCATTTATATATGCTTGCTTGTTGAGCCTAGAGATTTGTTGTAACAGCCCATTGCTTTATACATGTTCCCTATAATAGTTAACATAATATAACAAAGCCAACTAACCGCCACAAAGCCAATCAAATTATTGATTGATAGTGACATGGGGTTATTTAAGCACAACTGATTCACAGTCCTTCCCATCCTCAGTGCCTTGGGACCGTTAAAGGTGCATTGTGTAAACAATTACGGGTATTGTGAGGATGTTTATAGTGATTAGAGACTGTTCAGCGAAAGCTAGTTTTACACTCGGAACTATTTTAGTAAAAAACGACCAAGGTTGGGTTGATTTAGAGTTTGGAGTTTCTCTTATTGCTACTCGCAAGCACTGCAAAAAGGAACCAAAATACATAATTTCGGATTGTTTTGTTTTGTCAATGTGTTTAAGCAGAACGATGAGTGGCTTTTTTTCCGGATGTTAAAAGATGCGGACATTCTGATCTCGCAATACGGGATTTTTCCATAATTCAAAGATGATTCCGTTGTTGTTAGTTTTGAACCCAGACACATGATTTGAGAAAACTTATAAGAAGAAAATTATGTTAAGTTACCCATCAAATACATGTATCAAACCCCTGACCCTTGCGATTTTAAAGAAAATTATTTTTGAAGTTATGGATATTTTCTATACAAGTCTTTATAAATACTTTGAGACCCTGGATGTGGCAAGTTTTGACCCCAGGGGGCATGATTTGAACAACTGTAGCAGTGGACTATAATATGACTTTACATGCAAAATAACAAGCCTCTGGGCCCTGCTGCTTCAGAAAAGATTTGCAAAGTGTTCACTAATGCATATTATATTAAGTAACCCATAGGGCTGGGTCAATTTTAACCCAAGAGGGATTTTTTTTTGAAAAAGTTGTTACAGGACCAGTATACGATGTTAAACAAAAAAATCCTTGTCCTAACGTTTTGAGAGAAAACATTTTTTTAATATTTAAGTCTTAAAATATGTCTTCATCATTTGGCATGGCCGGTTTTCACCCGAGGGACGATACTTTTTTTTAAACTTGGTAGAGGACCACAATAAAATGATACATGCTAAAAACCAAACTTCTTGGCCTTGCGGTTTCAGAGAAGACATTTTTTAAGTGTTTGCTCCATACATGTAAAGCAAGTAACCCTCAGATAGGGGCAAATTTTCACCCCAGAGTATTATTAAAAAACATTTTAACACTTCGGACGAACCAAACGATCAACAAGAGTGACTTCTAAATAATCCGTCCCTAAACTTCTTTCACCTTAAGTCGTATTTTGGAATGGATATAATCATTTTCGTATTTAGTTGAACTATCATGAGTCAGGGCTTTTTTTAAGCGGACGCCCGCTTGCCCGTGCCGGGTTAAAATCGTCGCGGGCAAGTGATTTTCCAAAGTAGATAGTCCGCCGGGCAAGTCCGTTTCGTATTAGCATAATTGCAGTATTTCTTCGACTTTTCCCCTTGTATCTATTTATTTTCTTTGGGTCAATATATTTTTTATCAAGTACAAGTAAAACGAGATTTGATTGGTCGCTTGCGTTGTATAAGCCAATCTAAACGCTCAAAACAAGTTCACTCGGCAGACGTTTCAACATGGCGGACGGTAGCGTCCAGCCGATCTTTTCTATTTTTAATAAAAGTAACTCGAAACACTCAAAGGAACAAACCAAAACAACCGAAAAAGAAAGATAGAGAAAATATGAAAATGAATCACGAAAGCGTAACTTTCAAACATCGTGGCTTGATGAAATTCCATAATAACAAAAAATGTGTAAGTAGTAACAGTGCTATTCCAATTTTCTTGTATAAAACCACTCAAACTGAAACAATTTCAGAACAGTTACTAGAACTGGATGAAGAAGCGTATACTAGTGATAGTGATGTCTATGAACATGTATATAATAACTGTGAAAAGGATTGTTCACAGTTTGAAAATCATGTTGAATATGCAGACCGTTTCAAACTTGCTAAGAATGCATATGAAGAGTTTCTCACTATTTTAAACTGTGAATAACTTGTATGTTACATATTCAAAGTTTAAAATAGTGAGAAACTCTTCATCTACGATATCAACATGATTTTCAAACTCTGAACAATCATTTTCACACTACTATTTTAAGCCTTCCCCCTTTTAATCTTTGCCATAACTTGTATAGATACATGTATAGTGACAAGTATACCGTTTTAAAATTTTAATAGTAATAAACTCTTCATATATATTGTATTCAATAGTGACTATTCAATGAAATAAAACTGTCCAGATTTTATGTTGTTGACAACTTTATTTTATAAAAACGATTATTATTTTATTCTTGATACATTGCATATAGCTGAAATTAAATCTAGCATAATAATGCATGTGAATCAATGCTTTAAAGATCAAATGACAATAAAAAAAATTGACTTCAAAATAGGGCAACCAGTTTTTAATGAGGGCAAGTAGATGTTCAAAGTAACTTGCCCCCCGGGCAAGTGAGTGTCAATTTCTTACATTAACCCCTGCATGAGTTCAATTGTTCTGATGATTTCACAGAACATTTGACTTCAAGATTGTTCAAAGTTTCACCCGCATAAGGAAATCGTCTAAGCCCACTGCAGGTACTCATTTTTTTTCAGTAGACCTGAACCCTTTTCAAACTCAGCAGATATACCGTTTAAAAAGTATTCGTAGCAAGTTTCATGAGGATTTGGTAAACATGTTACTTCGGGAATGTTAAGAAATTTTTCATTTAATTTGACATGGTAACCAAATTTTTGAATGCAGTTTTGTAAGTTATCCAATTGTCATTTAGACCAATCTTCTGACAAAGTTTCTTATAAATTGGAAACAAATATAATCTCTAGCGTTAACAATGTATATTTTAATAACGGACCATGTAGGAACGATGATTAACAAGAGCAACGCCTTGCGGATGCAGACCGCTCATCTATTTTCTTTTTAAAGGTGAAGGGACTCTCAATATAAATCACAAAGGAGGGAGAGGTGGAGTGAAGAGGGGTGTATAGTGTGGGGGTGTGGACATTTATAACATTATCTTCCAAAAATGCGGAAAAATGCGGGAAGGGGGATTCTTGGGTGCTATGGTTGGACGGTATTTCAAAAATAAAATAATAAAAATTTGTGTTTTTTAAACGTTTCAAAAAAAAAAAATTTGGGGTGGGGGGTGGGGTGGGTATAATAGTGTGAGGGTGTGGTGGTCATTTGTGAGATGACCTTCAAAAAAAAAATTAAAAAATTGGGGGGTGGGGTGGGGGGGAGGGGATTCTTGGGTGTGATGGTTGGACGGTATTTCAAAAATAAAATATTAAAAATAAAGATTTGTGTTTTTATTAACCGCTTCAAAAAAAAATGTGGGGGGGGGGTATAGTTTGAGGGTGTGGTGGTCATTACTGAGATGATCTTAAAACAAAAAAAAATTGGGGGTGGGGGAGTGGGGGGAGGGGATTCTTGGGTGCGATGGTTGGACGGTATGTCAAAAATAAAATAATAAAAATAAATATTTGTATTTTTTGACCGTTTCAAAAAAAAAAATGGGGGTGGGTGGGGTGGGGGGGTATAGTGTGAGGGTGTGGTGGTCATTTGTGAGATGATCTTAAAAAAAATATATATTTAGGGGAGGATTCGGGGGGGAGGGCACCAGGGATGGTTTGGGTGGAGTCTTTTGTGGTATGTCAGGTAAGAGTAGTTTTGTCAAAGTATCAATCAAATCTAATAATAAATAAAGAAGTTATGGCAATTTTAGCAAAATTTAATAATTTTACCTTGAGAGTCAAGGTCATTCAAAGGTCAAGGTAAAATTAAACTTGCCAGGTACAGTAACCTCATGATAGCATGAAAGTATTTGATGTTTGAAAGCAATAGCCTTGATACTTTAGAAGTAAAGTGGATCGAAACACAAAATTTAACCATATATTCAAAGTTACTAAATCAAAAAAGGGCCATAATTCCGTAAAAATGACAACCAGAGTTATGCAACTTGTCCTTTTACTGTCCCCTTATGATAGTTTGCGAGTGTTCCAAGTATGAAAGCCATATCTATGATACTTAAGGAATAAAATGGACATAAACAAAAAACTAACCAAAATTTTCAATTTTCTAAGTATAAAAAGGGCACATAATTCTGTTAAAATGCACGCCAGAGTTATCTAACTTTGCCTGCCCAGTCCCCTCATGATAGTAAGTAAGTGTACCAAGTTTGAATGCAATAGCATTGATACTCTCTGAGAAAAGTGGACCTAAACGCAAAACTTAACCGGACGCCAACGCCGACGCCAAGGTGATGACAATAGCTCTTTTTTTTTTTTCAAAAAATAGATGAGCTAAAAATGTGCAAAATGTAATCACAAAAACTAACTGTAAGTAAGTTGTGCTCAATAGATCTAATAAGGACTCTTGCTAGGTACATCTGTGTAAGATGTGACAGAGCACTGTGAATAGGGTTTATATTAAAAAAAATTGTTAACAGACTGGGGTCCTTTGCGTTCCAAGTTGTTTCACTAAAACTGGTAAATAGAATTAAATTTTTTTGCTTACATAAACTATTAAATTGACAATAAAAGTTGTTTCATCATTATAATACAATAATAAGTATAAACAATGCATCTTCTGAAAACAAACGTGTAGACCAGACAGGGGTTTTCATGGGATGAAAGAAAAATACTATTCAAGTGCATAGTCACAATGATGGTATTTTTCTGGTTTTGTATATGCTTCCGACATCACTTAGTTTTGATTGAACACTTCTCACTATCAATAGACCAGCTGTCTATAATCTTCCTTGTTAAGAGGAACCCTTACAGTTCTCAAGCAGTGGTTGAAGTGTGCAGTTATGACTTGGTATTAAAAACTTCCTTCTGCAGTATGTAGAGGGTGAATATTAAATTATTACAATTTTAAAGTGACAGTAAAAAAATGCAACTTAGGGTCTTTAAAGACAGTGTTCGACAATGACTATTTCTGAGTTAGAAATTTTTTAACAGACATTCTGATTTTGCGAAACGAAGGGATTTTGAAGATGATTTTGAAGGAGTCCGACGGACATCTTTGGCACAAAAATAAGGAGTCCGAGTCTCATTTTCTGGAGTCTCGGACCACCGGACTCCCGTTAGTGTCGAACACTGCATTCCGTGTAAATGCATGGAATTTTAGTCGAGATTCCGTGGAATTCCATAACAGCTTCAGATGGAAAATTGGCAAGTGGATGGAATTCCATCAAATTCCATGGATTTCCATCAATTTCCGTAGAATTCCATAATATTTTCTATGGAATTCCATAGAAAAGTGCTAATGATTATGGCAGATCTACAGACGGGCAGACACGCTACATAGTGGTACCTTTGTTACAGTCTCACATGCAGCAATGATGCTACCTAATGTATAATTTTCACAGTCTGACAAGCTATATAGTGGTACCATTGTCACAGTCTCAGATGCTTCGTACCAGTACCATTGTCACAGTCTCAGATGCTATGTACTGGTACCATTGTCTTAGTCTCACATGCTATGTACTGATATAATTGTCACAGTCTGCCATGCTTAATATTGGAACCATTGTCACAGTATAACATAATACATACCAGTACCATTGTCACAGTCTGACATGCCACATAGTGGTATTATTGTAACAGTCTGACAAGTCATGTTGATGAATGATCTTACTTTTGCTTTTATACCCAGTTAAAGCGTTTATAGTATCAAATCTTTAGCTATTAATTCTTTTATGTTAAATAACTGCAGACCAAATTGAACAAAGTAACAAGGGAATTATTGTGATGCTAAAATATGTTTGAATACAAGTATATACTTTGAAGTCTCAATTCTATTTTCCAAATCTCAATTCTACCTTTTTGAAACAAAATAAACTTGTTCTAGAACTTTCTTTATTGTTACTTTTATTAATTTACCTATGTTCAACATAGTGTTAAATTCCTTTTTATTCATTAAAAAATCAAGTGAATGAACCGTGAAAAAATAATTATATTCTTTATAATTAATTATAGTATTATATATAAGCATTATAGAAAAATGATGTACATGAACGGCAGGAAATAAGTTAATTAATTAATTAAGTTGGCTTGAGTAAAAATCTTTTAATACTGGAAATATTATTTTTCGCTTCTTTAATTGCATTTGTCGAGACTGCAGTATAAAATCAAAAACTTTTCGGTAACGTATAATAAAGGATAAAATAAATACCTCAAAGTTTGAATCTTAGCTGATCATGTAGATCTCTAGAATAGTTTTAGATGATTAATAAAATTGTTTAAAGATCTCATTTAATTTAATTTATTTAAGTAAACAACAAATTATATTATAAAAAAAACGTATATCAATAATGTGTGGAATAATTATGAATACATTTTATACACCATACCAAAATGATTGTATTTGTTCAAAAAAGTGTTTTATGATTGTTGAAAGTTTATGGTAACTAATAAGTTTTGCTTTCTTTTACTAATGATGAAGAATAAATAGTATATGATGAGATACTTCCATTTAACACACCAATAAATATTAAAATCTGCCAAAATTAAAAATGGAAAACAGTTGTAACTTGAGTTACTTCCCTATTGCATAAAAATAATAAATGAAATTCTCCAAAATTTCAGGTGGAAAATGGTTGTAACTTGAACATGTTCAAATATCTCTTTCCATAATTATTCTACAGATTGGAAATGAGTCTTTTAACACTGCTTTGAACTAACCAAATATATGATTTTTTAATAAAATCCAGCAATTGTTTTTTTTTTAAATTGGGCAGTTTTTTGTCTCTCCTGTAAAATTTCCAAAAATGGAGTTACAACCATTTTGCGCTGTGGTAGAACATGTATTTACATTTATTAACATTTATTAAAGCGGTTTTTAATGGTCACTACTGCGTTTTAGAAGTTTCAACGTTGAAATGTGATGTTACGGAAAGGGAATCTAGCTTACATATTATGAAATGACGTTTTTTATGTTGCAGTGTGTGTTTTAACAAATATAATTTTACGATCATTGCTTGTTAGCATTGTTATTATTTTAGTGCAGTCAGACGTAATAGCCGCCGAAACGTACACCTACTACGTTTGTAAAGTGAAATGTCTGTGCGCCGTTATTTTGCTAGATTTCGTACAACATCTTCCTTATAAACTGCATAATGCTACAACTTTGATAAAAATCTTTAACACTCAATTCACCATTATTGTTGAGTTAATCAAAACGCTAAAACGGACTAACTAATGTACATGGAGAAAGTAAATAAAAAACATTTTCTGGAGCAAGAAGTTGAAAAACAAAACATTACATATCAATTTTGACTTCCATTGCAACCAAATTTAGGTTCGATGATGACAGCCAGATATTGCTCTCTATTAATTGAATGTTTGAAAAATTCGTTAGATTTTGATCTCCAGGAGTTGTAAATAACTGAGGAAAAACTGGTATGACTGGTGCGGTATAAATCGCAACGTTTAGCTTTAATTAATGTATTTTTATTTTATATATTATTTGATTGAAGGTATTTTTGCCTTAAAATTGATTATTATTTTTAAGGTAATTAATAATGTTCAATCTGAATGCTTCGGACAGTGAATTGTCCGAGGATTCCTGATTGTAATCTTGTTATTGAATCCTATGCAAATACTAATTTTTATAATTTTACAGATTTTTATAAGTAGGCTAGTTTTGTTATGTATAGTCACGGTGATGGTCGAAACAAATCTATTGCTATTCCTGAATAAACATAATTCTGTTTTAGGTTGCTAATTATAAATGGACACAACAATATAGCAATAAAGCAGTCATTTGGGCAGTAATCCTATTTTTCCAATACAATGTTAGTTGCCTTATAGGATAGAGATCATCACAGCAGGTTGCTAATACACAACGTAGACTCCCACTGTCCCACTGTTTTATTCGGTAGGTGAGCAATATGAACTGATAAGTGTCGGGCGATTGATTCATGTAAAAAAAAATTGTGCGGTGTATATTTTCCTTTTTTGAACATCGTTACTTAAAATGACTTACTGCTAGAGATTGCTAGAGATTGGCGTAATTTTCTTTTATTATGGGAATGTAGCGTATCTGTGTGATTAAAATGCCTTGAAATCAGACTTTGTACGATGATCGATCTGTTTCTCAATTAGCAGATGACGAAACTGATTTTTACATTCTAATCGGGCATCTAATGATAATCGAACTAACGCTTTTGGCGACAGTTTTCTGAAGTTATGCATGGCTCATGATTTACGAATATGTAACGGTCGAATAGGGAGCGATGCGAGTGTTGGTAAATTCGCATGTTTGATGAAATATGTTAGGACAAAAGCGTGGTTAATTATTTGTTAGGCAGATTTTTGTCAAGATTTTACGGAATTTTCAAATCACGCACCACTAACATTTGATTTAAAAACAAATACAAATAAATATGTTCATGTAATAAATGCTGAAAGCTATAATGTTAAATGAGATAATAATTATAGTGTTTTAACGGATACAGGAGTTAATCGCTTATGCCAGGACCTATGCCAATGCAAAGATTAATTAAGTTAGTTATAGTAGACATGGGATGCTTATAGCGAAAAAATATTATTCGTAGATCTATCAGTGTAGACAATCTAAGCGTAATTTTAACAAAAACCAATTTCTTAAAATGAAAGAAATGCAATTTAAAACACAAAAGAATTTAGGAAACTTTTTTTAAAAAGAAGAAATTTAATACCACGGGTGATAGATAATATTGATATAGATGCCTCTTTGAATGTTATCTTCTTCAAATATAAGTGACGAAGAAGAAGACATGTACATGTATCATTTTCTTAAATAATGTATTGCTATTTTGCACACGCACTGGTATATGCCGTAGATTGTACTGGCATACTGATGAACTGACTGTAGAATGCTCTGTTCTTTTTATTATTTCAATATTGTTGCCTTCAAATAATCCTTAATATATAGGCAGCGGTATTCTATGTCACTGACTCGCTGCAGAGTATTGATCTAGTGAAAAATACCGCATCACCGTTAAACGGTGAACTTAGCCTTCTGTTAATAACCTTCACATGTATCCTTTACCTTCGTGAATACAAAAATATTTGGTGCGTAGCAGTGTCAAATTTCATCCTTCATGCACAGTAATTTTGTTATATTACACTCCCGATCCTTTTGGAATTTGAAATCGTACTCGTCACGGGATTTAACCCTCTGGTAGAATTGCCATTCTTTCGCTTTGATCTTTATGTTTCATCTTGACCTTAAGAGCATAAGGCACAGGTGTTTTGTGCGACACATGTCTCCACATGGTAATCATTTGTGTCAAGTTATTTAAAAATCGCAAAAACATCATGAACGAAACAAATATCGAGTGATAAGGACATGCGTTTATATGCATATACATACAGGAGCAGTGATAAATACTGTTAAATGTTCTACTAACTTAGTAGAATTTTATGAATATTCACATTTGCTAAATACAAAAATGTGTTTTCTTTCCCACAGTAATTTTATTTAAAGAACATATCGAGGGTTTGGCGCAAAACTATTGTAACTCTAATTTTTTCCCAAAAACACTTTCCACTTAAAGGCTCTATAAAGGTGAAGATCCGTAATTATTTACCGATTAAAATATTTTTTTCATATTTTATTATAAAGGTTACCATAAAACAATATATATATGCTATTGGACATTACAATAAAAAATGAGCAATGCAACTTGTTTTGAGCTCAAAATAAAGTGTCCTCCAAGTCAATTGTGTTTACAAACAATCAGTTTATTTACATCGCTGTTTACTCGGAAAAGAGAAAGTGAAAGTGGCTCAGGTCACCAAAAATATAACGATGATTTTTAACGTTTTCCGGTATCACCCATAAAGTAGGTCTCTTCTAAATGGTTAAAACGTTTGTAGTGATCTAATAAGTTACTTTCTGCTGGTTAAAAGTTGTTTAAAATAGAATTAAAATTGAATTTTCTTTCGGCTATTTTAGCATATGTCACCGCTCTGAGGCTACACATCAATTTAGTGTCAAAAATGTAAACATTTCTTCCAATTATGAAACGGGTTTATCTTCCATAATTCTTGACAACGTTGTACCTAAGCTGTTTTATTAGCAGTTTTTATGCAAGAGTAACTGAAATCCGGTAAAAATCAGACCAGTTGATATGCATAATAACTGGATTTGTCACCTTTATAGAGCCTTTAAATTGAACATATTTTTATACCCTGCATCCATAAAAAAAATATGACGGTTATATAATAAACAAGTACAATTTTATAGTGATCCTGCAAAAATGTTGTATCTAAAATATGTAAAAAATTTATTGCAACACTATTAATTTTCAGTTTCAATTTTTTAATATATTCTGTGGTGCTTGTTGTTTTACCGTTTCACATTCCTCCCAATGCAGTCCCTTGCAGACTTTGATCACAGTGGTCCAACTCAAGCCATTACGTGGAGACTTCATGTTTAACTTGTTGGCTTCCACTACACCATATGTAAGCTGTACTGGTGTTGGTTTGTACGCTGTCTGCTTTTGTGCTGCTCAGCTGTTGCAGTCTCCTTCCCCCCCCCCATCCTATGATATAATCTGAAATGTTGTTTATTTATAAGTACTTACTATATATTTAAAAGCAATATTTCTATTTTTATCTTATTTTGTTAGAAATTGTGTTGTTTTTCCTTCAAATTGGCACACAACATTGACTTTCCATCGATCATCCTTTAACATTTCCCACTGGAACACAATACATAAATATAACTCAAATTATATTATTCAATAATCTAAATTAAAAAGGAATGCTGCAGAAATCAAAATACAAACCTTTTATGCTGTTCTGTAGTATTCCAAAAACAGGAATTTGGTGAAGAATCATCAGAGACCAAAACACAGTAACTAGCCACTTTGAACCACTTTTGAAACAAACTTATTGTTCATTTCCACACTGTATTAATTACACATTGTTTTTTCACACAATACTCCCTTGCTATCAGAATTGCATGGCATTTTCTACACTACAATTTTAAGTCCTCATGTTGCTTGGAATTATACCTACAATTTAGGTCAGTCAGTTGTTTAAACGCTTTTTATTCAAATACATGTAAACAACTTCCTGTGAATTACTAGTAACCAATCCAAAGCCTGTTAACCAGATGGTTTTATAATCAGGTTCTTGTATGAGGTTTCAGCATTGTCAGGGAATATTGGGGCTGCAGAAAACTTGGTCCAGGTCAGCTTGGGGTCAGTGTTTATCTGATTCTATTTCGTCATATCACTGTCAGTCTTAAATGAGATTGTGCGGCGCATGCGCAGATCAGTGTGCTGACGTCGTTTGCAGTATTAACAGGCGTAAATTTGCTAAGAAGAAATTTCATAGATTTCGAGGATTAACGTGTTATTTTAATAACTTTTAATAATAAAATACTCCTGTCGGGAGTTTTTTCTCCTTTAGAGAGAATTTACATCGACCAATCTATCGGATTCGGTCAGAAACCGCAGTTTTCGACAGTGGTTTACTCGCCACGTGCGAAATACAAAAACAAGATGGCGGACGGCAAAGAGGCCGTGAAGCAACTTTCAGTTAAAGACAAAGCTTAACTTTCTGAAAAGAAAAAAGTGCCATCGAAACCAGTGTCGGAGACACTTGATACTTCCAAATGTCAGGACTCGGCAATACAGGACTCGCCGAACGTTGAAATGTTAGCGATTCTAAAAAGTATGCAAGACTCTATAATCAAGCAAAGCGAAAAAATGACTGATTTGGGAGCACGACTTGAAAAAGTCTAATCGCATAACGTTGAGATGTATGATGATGGCTACGGTTATTACGAAGAGGGTGAGTGCTTCGAGTCGGATGATATAGAAGAAATCCAGCCTGTCGGGCATGGCTCAGAAACTCAAAATTCGCGAAAGCGACCTGCTGACGAAGCAAGCCACAGCAGATTTGAGTCCATGGCAAAAAAGTTTCGGTCGACGGAAACAGTTGATAAGGACATCGATCAGACATTAGCTGACAATATCAATGATCTTTCCATAACGGAATCGATGACAATCGGTACGAAGAATTGATAAAAGATGAGAAACTTGCAAGGCCAGGAAATTGTGAAGGCCTTTCAGTGGTTAAGACAAATAGGCTTATTTGGGATGCCATCTCACACAACGCTAGGTTGACAGACAAAAAACTTCAAAACATCGAGATATCGGTGATTAAGGCAGCTACTATTTTAGCTAAAACAGTGAATGAAATGGCGTGTCTAGAACAGGGGTCTGCAAAGATGAACCCCCTTGTTGACCAATGCAACAATGCCTTAGCCCTTTTGGGGCACACCAACAGACAGATAAATCTCACAAGGAGAGATCTCCTCAGGCCAGAACTGCGTAGTGACTATGCTCATCTTTGCAATCACTCTTTGCCATTCACTTCCGAGCTGTTCGGTGACGATGTAGGCAAACAAGCAAAAGAGATCGAAGATTCTAACAGAATCTGTAATCGTGTTCAGAGAGGCGGTTACGGAGGTAGTTTCAGAAGACCCAGTTTCCGAATGCGGTCACTGGCAAGCCCAAGGGGTTATACGAGGGGACGTGGTTCCTACGCATCACATGGACCTAATCCATCGTTCTCCAACCCGCCAAAAAACGTGATGAGACGGGGGCAGAGTCGCCCTCCACGTCAGTAACAAATCAGGTCAGTGAATCGAAATTTGAAGCCGGAAGGCTTAAATATTTTGTTGATGAATGGCGCAAGCTCACTAGTGATCCCATTATTCTTGATATGGTTGAAAATTTTCATGTTGTTTTTCATGAGCAATTTTATAACACAAAAAATGAATATTGCAATCAAATACCATTTAACACTCGTGATTCAGAGATCATTGACACTGAAATTCAGAAACTTATGGATCTTGGGGTAATAGTAAAGGCTGTGTATGAGCCAGGACAATTTGTTTCACCAATTTTTATCAGACCAAAGAAGAATGGTGAGCATAGAATGATTTTAAATTTGAAAAAATTAAATGAGTTTATTCCTTATCACCATTTTAAAATGGATACTTTCGAGAAAGCCTTGAATTTAATCACAAAAGACACATACATGGGATCTATTGACTTGCGCCATGCATACTACTCTATTGGTATTGCCCCAGAACAGCAGAAATACTTAAGATTTGTTTGGAAAGGTCAACTTTTTCAATTCACAGCCTGTCCCAACGGGCTAGCATGCATGCCAAGATTATTTACAAAGCTACTCAAGCCAGTATATGCTAAACTTCGCAGTCAAGGATATGTCAATAGTGGATTTATTGATGATAGTATTCTTTGTGGGGATACATACCAGCTGTGCTGTGAAAACATTTTTCATACAGAAGACCTCATGTCCAGAGTTGAGTTTATCGTAAATCTAAAAAAATCTGTTAGAATTCCCACCAAGAGGCTGGTGTTCTTGGGCAATATCATAGACTCTGAGCAAATGAAAGTGTTTTTGCCCCAAAATAAAATTGATCAAATAGTTTTGGAATGTACGCAGTTGTATTATGCAAAGCAGGCAAAAATTAGGGAGCTAGCACATGTAATTGGCTTGTTAGTGTCGGCATTTTCAGCAGTGCAATTTGGCAAGCTACACTATAGAGAGCTAGAAAAGGGCAAAACTGTTGCGCTGAAGCTTGTCTGTGGTAATTTTGACGCAAAGATGGGTATTAATTGGAAGATGAAAAGGGAACTCAATTGGTGGATACAGCATGTCCATGAACAATATAGGGTTATAAGTCACGGCAATCCAGACATAGTTATACAGACTGATGCTTCTCTGTCAGGTTGGGGTTTTGTCATTGATAGTAGAACAGTAGGCGGTAGGTGGACTAAAGACGAAAGTTCTGAGCATATTAATGTCCTAGAACTCAAAGCAATATTATTCGCTGTTAAATCATTGAAAGAGGAAATCATAGGGAAACATGTTAAGGTTTTAACAGATTCCTCGACAGCAGTGTGCTACCTAACAAATATGGGTGGCATTCGCTCTGATAAATGTGGTATGGTTACAAAGCAAATTTGGTTTTGGTGCATAGAAAACAATGTCTGGTTATCATGCTCTCACATTGCTGGGAAAGAAAATTTGGCCGACGAGCCCTCTAGGAGATTCAATGATCAAATTGAATGGTCCTTGTATCCTGATGTGTTTGGAAAAATCTCTCAAACTATTGAAAAACCGGAAATTGATTTGTTTGCAACAAGGCTAAATGCTAAGTTGCCAGTTTTCTGCTCTTGGAAGCCTGAACCAAATTCTTATTTGGTAGATGCATTTACAACTGATTGGAGTGTATTTTCATGCTCTTATGTGTTTCCTCCTTTCAGCATGCTGGGACGATGCGTTCAGAAGATTTCCTTAGACAGAGCCAGGTGTTTGATAATAGCACCCCTGTGGCCAACACAAACTTGGTTTTCAAAACTAATGGGAATGATTATAAAGGAGCGCTTCATTCTTCCGGCAACCAAAAAAGTTCTATATCTACCACACTCCGATCAAACCCATCCGCTGGCAAAAGACTTAGTTCTGATTGCATGTCTAGTGTCCGGGAATCGTTCAGATGTCAAGGTTTTTCTAGAAGGGCAACTCATGTCTTCATGGCGATCCGGAACCCAAAAACAATATCAGACGTATATATCAAGATGGTTTCGGTATTGTGACAAGTGCAAAATTGATTCAGTTTCGGTTTCTGTAAAGGACGTAGTGGAGTTTTTGACTGAAGAATTTGAACGCGGAGTAGGATATAGTGCCCTTAATACAGCCAGAGGAGCTTTGTCATCGTTTTTAAGACTTGAAAACGTTCCAGCAGGTTCTCACCCAGTGGTTATTAGATTCATGAAAGGAGTATTTAATTTGCAGCCCTGCAAATCTAGGTATACCAAGACTTGGGATGTTCAAAACGTACTAACATATCTGAAATCCCTTTCGCCAGTGAAACACTTGTCATTGAAGGAATTGACTCTGAAATTAGTCATGTTGATTGCATTAACGAATGCCGCTCGATCCCAGACAGTTAATTTGTTGAGTGTTAATAAGTTAATTAAATAAAAATCACAGTTTGTTGTACAATTCGATTCATTGTTAAAACAAAGCCGGCCGGGCTTTGATTATTCAGTTCTATTGTTAAAATGTTACCCTCCAGATAGGAGGCTTTGTGTATATACTGTTATGAAAGAGTATCTCAGTCGAACTAAGAAAGTCCGACCATCCACGAATAAGAAACTGTTAATCAGCTATATTAGGCCGCATGGGCCTGTTTCTAAAGACACAGTATCACGTTGGATACGGACAGTCATGATTAAGTCAGGGATTGATGTAACAGTTTATGGTGCTCACAGTGTCAGGAGTGCATCAACATCAAAAGCTCGAGACAACAATGTGCCAATTAGTGTTATAATGAAGCGTGCTGGTTGGACAGCAGATTCTACATTTAAGAAGTACTATTCGTTAAACATTGAAGACGATTCAATGTTTGAAAATGCAGTTTTACAGTAACATCATTAGAGTACATGTAAGTACTGTATTACATGGTTAATTTTGTCATTTTCAGCTTTGAAATCTCATTTAAGACTGACAGTGATATGACGAAATAGAATTTAAAAATTAAACGAGACTTACCTTGGTTAAGTCGATGTTTGAATGTAATTCTATGAGTCATAGACTCACTGGAGGGATTAAATGCCGCCCCCCCCCCCCTCCCCACACATATTTGGTAAAGGTTTTTTAGAACAGCAAGTTGTACACTTAGTCGTTAGATTTATAGAACCACGACTTGCTTATGGATTATAATGACAAAATTTCTTTAAAGCCTGATCTGCGCATGCGCCGCACAATCTCATTTAATCCCTCCAGTGAGTCTATGACTCATAGAATTACATTCAAACATCGACTTAACCAAGGTAAGTCTCGTTTAATTTTTAAATTAAACATTGTCATTTATGTATCATTTCATGGAGTTTGAGACTGGGAATATGGGTTTTAGAAATTTAAACTACTATACATTTCTATTATAGTTTATCATGCGTAGAAACTTGATTCATTTTGATAACATAAAAATATAATTAAAATATTATTGTGTGAAACATTTAAAAGGATGAAAACCACCAAATCTTGTTATTTATAAAACTTTAATGAAATAATAATTAAAGAAGAGCAAAATTAGCAAAAATAAGATAAATTAAAGGTGAATTGAAATATCAGCAATAACAATGTTTATGTCCCCCAGTCTATACTGGGGGACATACATGTATTGTTTTTGCCCTGTCTGTTGGTTTGTTGGTTTGTTGATTTGTACAAACTTTAACATTTGGCCATAACTATTGCAATATTGAAGATAGTAACTTGATATTTGGCATGCATGTGTATCACATGGAGCTGCAATTTTGAGTGGAAAAAGGTCAAGGTCATCCTTCCAGGTTAAAGATATAGGTCAAAAGCGCTCAAAAGGGGACATAGTGTTTTTCACAAACACATCACTTGTTTTTACATATATTTTTATTTTTGTCGCATACAATATGGTGGTTATTATTATCCCCCACCATTGGCAGAGGGATATTGATTTGCCGTTGTCTGTCCGTCTGTCTTTCCATTCGTCCGACACTTTTGTGTCCGGAGCCATATCTTGGAAGTGCTTTGGTGCATTTAATTGAAACTTGGTATAAGTATATATATAAATATGAGGATAATGCATGCCAAATGGCATTGTACACCATCTGTTATTAACTGAGTTATGGCCCTTTATTCGTAAAAAAATGCTTTTTTAGCTGCCAGTGTCAAATATAACACTTTTGTGTCCAGAAGCATATTGGCAAGGGATATCAATTCAACGAATTAGCTTGTTAAATATGGAAACATAGCCTTGCATGCAAGTCCTATTTTCAACTTTACCAGACGATGTTGACCTATTTGTTGATTTACACAGCGAGAAACACTGGCCAATTAAGCCTTTGCAAAGAGATCATTTGGAAATCGTATCACAGAATGCCTATTCATTTCGAAGGTCAATGTTTCAGGGGGTATTTTCTGGAATTTGCCAAGAGATTGTTTGATTTTATTCATTCAGACATACTGGCGGGAAATTTATTTTAAATTTGATTGGCTTCTGAGAATGTCATGAAAGGTCAAAATTTATGTCATGTTAAACAGCTAGGCTGAAAAAAATGTTTACCTGATTATTAAGATTCTGTGTTTTATGCCATTAAATTTGAATCCCAATATGCTGGGGAAAAAATCAGCTTCCTTGAAATAATGATTTTTGTTAACTTTTTATATATTTTTGTACTTTGAAATTTTTACTCATTTTCAGCTGACATGCACTATACTTTGAATTTTTTTTAAGTCCAACAGTTACTAAAAAGCTTGCGCAAGCTTGCATCCAAAAAAGCTTGCGCAAGCTTGCACAAGCTTGCAGAATTTTGTATTAAAATACTTAAAAGCTTGCGCAAGCTTGCTGCAAGCTTGTACAAATTAAAATTTAGCTTCGCAAGCTTGCGGCGTCTCAGCTTGCCGCAAGCTTGCGGCGAGCTTGCCACAAGCATTCATTTTGGTTTGGGATAGTTGCCAGTTTGTCCTTACTTCCTTCGTTCCTTCCGTCACACTTTTGTTACAGTTTATCATAGCGCCTTCAATATTTTACAGATCTCTTACATATTTGGCATGTAGTTACCTTGCATGGACCTCTACCTTTCGATGAGATTTGAGGGCACTGGGGTCAAGGTCAAGATCACCGAGGATAATGATAGATTTTTTTTTATGATTTTTTTTTATGACAATACATGTATAAAGAATTTGATGTTTCTGTGATAGATCACAGGAACTTATTATCCAAAGTTTATGAAACTATGCAGTATCCTTCATGTTGAGCATACCTAAATATGTCATATTGTTCCACTCCAGTGAGTTTTCAAGGAGTTATGGCCCCTTGAATAATAATAATTTTCCACACAATTAACACATAGATTGACAAAGTGCATCATCGGGGAGCATCCATCAGTTGCACTGATATTCTTGTTATAACCCTATTACCATTGGTAATTGGGGCTATATAGGAGTCACCTGTCAGTCTGTCGGTCTGTCCCAAAATTTCATCCGATCTCCACCAAACTTGGTCAAAAGATGTATCTAGATAATGTCTAGGTCAAGTTTGAATATGGGTCATGCCGGGTCAAAAACTAAGTCAGGGAGTCACTTAGTGAGTATTAAACCGAAAGTTTGTCCGGACCATAAATATGTCATTTATATTTAGATTTTAAAATGACTTGGTATATTTGTTCACCATCATTGGACGGTGTGTCATGCGAAAGAATACTTCAAGTATGTTGATATCTCCAAGGTCAAGGTCACACTTGGAGTTTCCCATAAATGAGCTTGTCAGGGCCATTACTTTGTCATTTATTGTGAGACTTTAAAATCATTTGGCACATTTGTTTACTGTCAATAGACGGTGTTTCATGCGAAAGAATTACTTTGATATCTCCTCAGGGGGTCACTTAGTGAGTATTAAACCGAAAGTTTGTCCGGACCATAAATATGTCATTTATATTTAGATTTTAAAATGACTTGGTGTATTTGTTCACCATCATTGGACGGTGTGTCATGCGAAAGAATACTTCAAGTATGTTGATATCTCCAAGGTCAAGGTCACACTTGGAGTTTCCCATAAATGAGCTTGTCCAGGCCATTACTTTGTCATTTATTGTGAGACTTTAAAATCATTTGGCACATTTGTTTACTGTCAATAGACGGTGTTTCATGCGAAAGAATTACTTCGATATCTCCAAGGTCAAGGTCACACTTTGAGTTCAAAGGTCAAAAATGGACATAAATGAGCTTGTCAGGGTCATAACTATGTCGTTTATTGTGAAATTTTAAAATCATTTTGCACATTTGTTCACCATCATTGGACGGTTTTTAATGCGAAAGAAGTACGTCTATATCTCCAATGTCAAGGTAAAACTTTGAGTTCAAAGGTCAAAAATGGCCATAAATGAGCTTGTCCGGGCCATAACTGTGTCGTTCAGTATGAGATTTTAAAATCATTTGTTCATCATAATTGAACGGTGTGTCATGCGAAAGAATTACGTCGATATCTGCAACATCAAGGTAACACTTTCAGTTCAAAGGTCAAAAATGGCCATAAATCAATGAGCTTGTCCGGGCAATAACTTTGTCATTTATTGTGAGAATTTTGAATCATTTGGCACATTTGTTCACCATCATTGGACGGTGTGTCATGCGAAAGAATTAGGTCAATATCTCCAAGATCAAGGTCACACTTTTAGTGCAAAGGTCAAAAATGGCCATAATGGAGCTTGTCCAGGCCATAACTATGTTGTTCATTGTTAGATTTTAAAATCATTTTACACATTTGTTCACCATCATTGGACAGTGTGTCATGTGAAAGAACTGTGTAGATATCTCCAAGGTCAAGGTCACACTTTGGGTTCAAGGTCAAAACAGGCCAAAAATGAGCTTGTCCAAGCCATAACTATGTCCTTCTTTGTGAGATTTTAAAATCATTTGGCACATTTGTTCACCATCATCGGACGGTGTGTCATGCGAAATAATTACATCGATATCTGCAACGTCAATGTTACACTTTGAGTTCAAAGGTAAAAAATGGCCATAAATGATCTTGTCTGGGCCATAAATATGTCATTCATTGTGAGATTTTAAAATTACTTGGTACAGTCGTTAACAATCATTGGACAGTGTGTCATGCGAAAGAATTACGTCGATACCTCCATGGTCAAGATCACACATCGAGTTCAAAGGTAAAAAATGGCCATAAACGATCTTGTCCGTGCCATAACTATGTCATTCATTGTGAGATTTAAAAATTACTCGATACATTTGTCATACATGCTTGAATTTTTTAGGTCCAAAGCGGGACATTCCATAAAAAATTGTCGGGACATTTGACCAAAAAGCAGGTCACCTAAAACGATCTCTCATTCCACCTTTACTGTAGTCATTATAGTACTAACAAAAACTCTTGATACTTTTATTCAAGACATAAAACATCTGATATGAAGCATGAAATCTAAAACGTAACAATAACAGTTTTATTAAATAAGACAATAGCAAACAACGAAGATAATAATCATCTTTTTAGAGTACAAAATATGGAACATTACGACAACAATACTCATTATATTACTTTCAATGGCAAACATTAACACAGGAGAGGCTATCCAGTACACTGAAAGTACGGGTTACAGTAAACTATTACAATAACACAAGACCACTTTAACTGTTTGCTGCGATGTTTTTTTAAGCATGTATCTATGCGCATTTTGTTACTTGTCAATTGTCACCACTTAATTGGAGTAGGGTCAAACTGTCATGCATAGCACCTCGTTGTTTTTAGCTTAATTGGAGTAGGGTCAAACTGTCATGCATAGCACCTCGTTGTTTTTTAGCTCCCCTGAGCGATAGCTCGGGGTGAGCTATTGTGATCACTCAGCGTCCGGCGTCCGTCCGTCTGTCTGTCTGTAAACAATTTGTAAACATCTTCTTCTACTAAACCATTGAGCCAATTTCAACTAAATTTCATGTGGAGCATCCCTAGGTCATGGGACAAAAGAATTGTTAAAAAAAATTTGATCACATAACCAAGATGGCCGCCATGACCATATATGGTAAAAACCTTAAAAAATCTTCTTGTCAGAAACCGCTCATCAGATTTTCAAAAAATTTCACAGGGATGACCTTTGAAGGCTCCCCTGAAAAAGTTGTTCAAAGAAATTTGATTCATCAAAAAACATGGCCGCAGGAGCTCGTTGAACTTTGCATGTTTATTCGTTTTTGCCTATTTTGTAAAAACTTTCAAAAATCTTCCACATTTTTTGTCCGATCCTTTCCAAATTTGCACAGTGTCTTTATATCAATGAGGACACGAACCCTACAAAAAATGAGCATTATTGGTCCATGAAGTACAGAATTACCTCCCCTTGAATTGAGAAAATGGTGTTTATGCAATAAAGTCCAAATTTTTCATCCAATTCTTTCCAAACTTGTAAGGATTTAGCATGGTTCAAACAAGGGAAACAACTACGGTTTATGCATGTTCTTTTTATTACAGATTTGCCTCCCTTTAATTCATTCAAAATATCATTTTACAGCAGAGATTCCAAATCTGACCTGTAAATGAGCCCCATATTTACTGCCAGTGCTAGGTTACCTTTTCCCATTTGATCATTCTTAAGTATTGGTCTTGTAATGCTGCTACTGCTTCTGCTACTGCTACTGCTACTAGTACTGCTACTACTACTACTACTTCTACTACTACTACTACTACTATTACTACTACAACTTCTACTACTACTACTACTACTTCTTCTACTACTACTACCACTACTACCACTACTACTACTACTACTACTACTACTACTACTACTACTACTACTACTACTTCTACTACTTCTACTACTACTACTAGTACGACTACTACTAGTACTACTACCATCACCACCACCACCACCACCACCACCACCACCACCACCACCACCACCACTATTACTACTTTTACCATTACTAATACTACTACTACTACTACTACCACTACTACAACTACTACTACTACTACTACTACTACTACTTCTACTACTACTACTACTACTACTTCTACTACTACTACTACTACTACTACTTCTACTACTACTACTACTACTACTACTCCTACTACTACAACTACTATTACTACTACTACTACTACTACTACTACTACTTCTACTACTACTACTACTACTACTACTACACCACCACCACCACCACCATTCACAGTGACAAAAAACGTATTCACACAATGGCTGCTACTACAACTTATAGCCCATATAGGGGGGCATGCATGTTTTACAAACAGCCCTTGTTTCTATGGGATTTTAACCACAACTGTTCATGTTTATCTCCGACACATATTTTTAGGTCACCTGTCATGAAGTGACACAGTGAGCTTATGTGATTGTGTGATGTCCGGCGTCCGTTGTGCGTGCCTGCGTGTGTCCGTGCGTCCGTCCGTCAACTTGTTTGTGTAGACAGTAGAGGTCACAGTTTGCATCCAATCTTGATGAAATTTGGTCAAAATGTTTATCTTGATGAAATCCGGTTTGGGATTGTATTTGGGTCATCTGGGGTCAAAAACAAGGTCACTAGGTCAAATAATAGAACAACCTTCTGTAGACCATAGAGGTCACAGTTTTCATCCAATCTTTATGAAATTTGGTCAGAATGTTTATCTTGATGAAATCTGGGTTGGGATTTTATTTGGATCATCTGGGGTCAAAAACTAGGTCACTAGGTCAAATAATAGAAAAACCTTGTGTAGACATTAGAGATCACAGTTTTCATCCAACCTTTATGAAATTTGGTCAGAATTCTTGATGAAATCTGGGTGGGATTGTATTTGGGTCATCTGGGGTAAAAATCTAGGTCAAATAAATAGAAAAACCTTGTGTTAACAATAGAGGTCACAGTTTTCATCCAATATTTATGAACTGTGGTCAGAATGTTTATCTTGATGAAATCTGGATTGGGATTGTATTTGGGTCATCTAGAGTCAGGAACTAGGTCACTAGGTCAAATCATAGAAAAACATTGTGTAGACAATAGAGGTCATAGTTTTCATCTGATCTTAATGAGTCAGGTGAGCGATTCAGGGCCATCATGGCCCTCTTGTATTACAATTACACCCAATTACACTAGACAGGATGGGTATCACTTATTGGACTGTTTGTTGCGATTTTGGTATATTGCACATTCGGATTATCCCGCTATTTTGGAACTTAACATTGAATGTAAAAGACTCATTAATGACGTAGAAATAATTTTACAAGACAATTGTTTTGTAAACCGTTTCAAACAAAGACTAAAAAAAACAAATTTTCAACATTTATTTCATTATAATACAACTATCGATAGCAATAAGCGACCACTGTCTTGAAGACCACCATGGTGTGAATGCCTGATAAAATCAATAATTAGCCGATAAATCGCTGATAAGGTGTCATAAACAACACTGGTACACACGAGAAGTAGAATCGGATTGTTAATTGGGGGCAATAAAGGGATTAACGGTGGTAAGTGTTAGCGAAACAGAGCTTGCATAGCGAATTTTATTGGGAACCTATAGACCTTACATCGTTTTTTATGAATGTCGGGACAAATCGTCTCATATCGGGACGCCGGGACAAAGGGCCCAAAAGCGGGACTGTCCCGCCGAGATCGGGACATCTGGCATGTATGACATTTGTTCACCATAATTTGACGGTGTGTCATGCAAAAGAATTACGTCAATATCTCTAAGGTCAAACATGGCAATAAATGAGCTTGTTTGGGCCATAACTATGTCATTCATTGTGAGATTTTAAAATGACTCTGTACATTAATTTTGTTCACAGTCATTGGACGGCGTGTCATTCAAAATAATTCAAGAGTTCAAAGGTCAAAATGGCCAAAAATGATAATGGCATAATAATTCTTAAAATTTGCGTAAATTAGCTTCTCTTGTTGCATGCAAAATATTCTGTGTCAATGCAGCATGTGTGGGTATACGTCATGTCTGTGACAAAGCTCCAGTTTTATTAGAAATCAATAAGTGACTTATTGTATTTTTAAAATAATATATATATATATATTAAATCAAATGCCACAGTGTGTCTTCGTATGCAAATGCTGTGCATTTTTAGAAAAGGTGTGGGGAAAGAGTTTGTAGCATTGAAGTCATTTGGTCAAACAAACATTCGATTGATTTTGCAATATACATGTATGCAGTGTTCAAGAAAAGGACATGAGCAGCAGACCAGAAACTTAGAAAACACTTTACCAATTAACACATAGAAATAGCCTGGTTAAATATCACTTTATGTCCCTTGATTAGGGAACAAACTCGTGGTCTTGAATGCAACCCCAAAAAAGCTGAGATGTTGATCTTTCTGCATAATATTGCTGGTTAACTGACTTAAAATACACCTTTGTGGTGGACAATTAATGTTTAAATAATGTTTGTCAGGAACTGTACTTATAAAAATTATACTATATAAATTTATTGTGCATGTTCTACTTCTAGTCATGTGATGTTGATAGTCATTTTCTGATGTGCATTTTACGGAAATATTTCTTTTAATTTACTTAATTATTTATAAAAATAGTATAACGTTTGTTTTATTTCATCGTTTTTATAAACAAGACAAAAGTCTTGTAGATATTTATTATGCCCCTCTTCGAAGAAGAGGGGGTATATTTCTTTGCACATGTCGGTCGGTCTGACGGTCGGTCCGTCCACCAGGTGGTTTCCGGATGATAACTCAAGAACGCTTAGGCCTAGGATCATGAAACTTCATAGGTACATTGATCATGACTCGCAGATGACCCCTATTGATTTTCAAGTCACTAGGTCAAAGGTCAAGGTGACCCGAAATAGTAAAATGGTTTCCGGATGATAATTCAAGAACGCTTATGCCTAGGATCATGAAACTTGATAGGTAGATTGATCATGACTAGCAGATGACCCCTAATGATTTTCAGGTCACTAGGTCAAAGGTCAAGGTCACGGTGACCAGAAATAGTAAAATGGTTTCCGGATGATAACTCAAGAACGCTTATGCCTAGGATCATGAAACTTGATAGGTACATTGATCATGACTCGCAGATGACCCCTATTGATTTTGAGGTCACTAGATCAAAGGTCAAGGTCACGGTGACCCGAAATAGTAAAATGGTTTCCGGATGATAACTCAAGAACGCTTATGCCTAGGATCATGAAACTTGATAGGTACATTGATCATGACTGGCAGATGACCCCTATTGATTTTCAGGTCACTAGGTCAAAGGTCAAGGTCGCAGTGACCCGAAATAGTAAAAATGGTTTCCCGATGATAACTCAAGGAAGCTTATGGCTAGGATCATGAAACTTGATAGGTACATTGATCATGACTGGCAGATGACCCCTATTGATTTTCAGGTCACTAGGTCAAAGGTCAAGGTCACAGTGACAAAAAACATATTTACAAAATGGCTGTCACTACAACTGAGAGCCTATATGGGGGCATGCATGTTTTACAAACAGCCCTTGTTATTATCCCCGTCATAGGTGGAGGGATATTGTTTTGGTGTTGTCAATCCGTCCGTCATTCTGTCCGTCCGTCTGGAGCAATATCTTGTAAGTGATTTGGCAGATTTCATTGAAACTTGGTATGAGTATATATATGGATAAAAAGACGATGCACGCCAAATGGCATTGTACACCATCTGTTAATAACAGAGTTATGGCCCTTGGTATCTTGAAAAAATGCTTTTTGTGCATCCGGAGCCACATCTTGAAAGTGCTTTGGCGATTTCATTGAAACTTGGTAGGAGTGTCCAGAAGCATATTGGCGGGGGATATCAGTTCAACGAATTTGCTTGTTACTAAAAAGTTTTTTGTTATATGTCACTCAAGCCGGGTATGCGGATACTTTGATAACAGATGGCACTTCGATAACAGATAACAACAAAAAACACGGGCGAGAGTTGAGTTCTTCAGCTTTTTTGCATTTATGTTCTGTTCATTTGGTTTTCAGACACGTAACATTGTTTGGTCGATTAATGGTATAGTACTTCGTATTGCGGAGCAAGAAAGTCGTGGAAAAAAAACAGTGGATTATGAAAAAAGAGATAAAATTTCATCAATAATCGTCATGAATATCAATTATCAGTACGTATTTCAACAAAATAAAAATACTTGGAAATAAATCAAGACCGTGCCAACTAATCAAAATAAAAGATCAATATGTCCATTAATGTTACAACATGTTTAATTTTAGTTTAATAACGTATTTGAGGAAATTCAAATATTTTAAGAGTCGGATGCCAAATTTTCATGGACACTTTTTTACAGATCATCTCAAAAACAATGGCACTTCGATTCCAGATAACTCGACACTTTTTACCAGATATAACACACTCTATTCAGTGAATCAGAAATGCAGAATTCATCCTGGAATACTGCTATAGTAAGCAGGCAATAAATAAAAATGTATGTTCTGACGTAAATTAAAAAGGAATTACCGAAACATGTTCTTATCCCTTTGGAATATGTTAATGAAATGGAAAGGGAAGTGCTTCCTATAAGTAGAGCTCAATACAAGGGAGTTTTCCAATCTCTTAAATTGTGTGGCTATGCATTAGTATCGTCTGCATGATGTGATTCTAATGAGCACCAATGACAAAGGATTTTTTTTAGGTGTATTGGCCGCTTTAAGACCCATTGCCTCTCTTATCTAGAGTCCTGCTATAAGTTCAATTGAACACAGTCGTGTTGATCCACATGATTCGTTGTATATTCAATTCTCTAAATCTCAATTTACCACTTAAAAACAAGTTTATTATTTTCGGTCGTCACTTGAACTATATAACTCCAGAAATATGCATTTGAATCTTATTAGCTCATCTATTTTTTGAAAAAAAAAATGAGCTATTGTCATCACCTTGGCGTCGGCGTCCGGTTAAGTTTTGCGTTTAGGTCCACTTTTCTCAGAAAGTATCAATGCTATTGCATTCAAACTTGGTACACTTACTTACTATCATGAGGGGACTGGGCAGGCAAAGTTAGATAACTCTGGCGTGCATTTTGACAGAATTATGTGCCCTTTTTATACTTAGAAAATTGAAAATTTTGGTTAAGTTTTGTGTTTAGGTCCATTTTATTCCTTAAGTATCAAAGCTTTTGCTTTCATACTTGCAACACTTACTAACTATCATAAGGGGACTGTGCAGGCACAGTTATGTAACTCTGACTGGCATTTTGACAGAATTATGTGCCCTTTTTATACTTAGAAAATTGAAAATTTGGTTAAGTTTTGTGTTTAGGTCCACTTTATTCCTACAGTATCAAAGCTATTGCTTTCATACTTGCAACACTTATTAACTATCATAAGGGGACTGTGCAGGCAAAGTTATGTAACTGTGACTGGCATTTGGGCGGAATTATGGGCCCTTTATACTTAGAAAATTGAAAATTTGGTTAAGTTTTGTGTTTTGGTCCACTTTACCCCTAAAGTATCATAGATATTGCTTTCATACTTGGAACACTCGCAAACTATCATAAGGGGACAGAAAATGGACAAGTTGCATAACTCTGGTTGTCATTTTTACGGAATTATGGCCCTTTTTTGACTTAGTAACTTTGAATATATGGTTAAATTTTGTGTTTCGATCCACTTTTCTTCTAAAGTATCAAGGCTATTGCTTTCAAACTTCAAATACATTCATGCTATCATGAGGTTACTGTACCTGGCAAGTTGAATTTTACCTTGACCTTTGAATGACCTTGACTCTCAAGGTAAAATTATTAAATTTTTCTAAAATTGCCATAACTTCTTTATTTATGATTAGATTTGATTGATACTTTGACAAAACTACTCTTACCTGACATACAATGTACCACAAAAGACTCCACCCAAACCATCCCCTGTGCCCTCCCCCCCCTCCCCCCCCCGATTTTTTATTTTTTATTTTTTAAGATCATCTCACAAATGACCACCACACCCTCACACTATACCCCCCCCCCCACCCCCACCCCAAAATTATTTTTTTGAAACGGTTAAAAGACACAAATATTTATTTTTATTATTTTATTTTTGAAATACCGTCCAACCATCGCACCCAAGAACCCCCGGGATCACTTAGTGCGTTTTTTTTTCCTGTTTTTATTTTTGAAAGATCGTCTAATAAATTATTGAATATGAACAATTTCCCCATGATGGCTTACGTTATACTGTCAAGCACTCGAATAGTCGAGCGCGCTGTCCTTTGACAGCTCTTGTTTCCAATGGTCCTGTCTTGGCGTTGAAAAACAAAAGAAATACAAAATATTAATGAATATTGATAAATTTAAGTAATAATGTTCGTTTAAAAACGTTTGATATTTAAACTCGTTGATTGAATCTTTGTTTCAAATCGAGTCTGTTCAGTAAATCAATTATTTAGTTTGAAAATCAGTTGGTATAAGCCTTAAACCTCATTAAAATAAATATTTTGTCTCAACTGCTCTTTCGATTATTATAGCAAAAAGAAATAGCTATTTGAACAAGCGCGAAGAGTACTCATGTTCACATTTAAAATTGAAATGCTACATATTTAACAATAAAATAACATGATAAAATGTTGGTAGAGGTAGGCCTTCTTCGGCGATAAAAATAGATGGTGAAAAGATACATAAAAACATTAAATTGAAGTTAGCTTTCTATATATTCATGCAGTTAAATGAATAGTAGCCAGACCAATCTTTTTACACAAAGGACATAATTGTTTTCAATGTGTATGTGTGAATTCACCACAATACGCTCATTCATAGTTTACGAACACTAGTAACACGATAAGGGTTTTAGTACGAAATGGCAGCTTGTATTTACGTGAAATACTAAAACCTTCGACAAATGGTCATATCAAGGTTGCGTGTTCTATATGTGGACTTTTAGATGTAAACAATCTGCTTCAATAGATTCTCATCCTAAAAGTGATATTGCGGACGATTATCAGGGGGTGTAAGTAGGACTCACACCCATATCGAAACCAGATAGGTCTAATGTTGACGAACAAGTCACATATATTAAGAAGAAAATATTTGATTTCACCAAAAAAGTTAGAAAAATCATGTGCATGGACCAATGAAATGAATGTTATGGTATGAGATATTGCGCTTTCAGTCGCTCTTGATCCCTTTTCAATCCAACTTAAATAACTCGGCACTACCATTGGCCAATTATCAAAAATATAGGGTCCCTCTTTTAATGACAACGTAGAACCATAGATGATCTGATTGAAACC
The DNA here is from genome assembly GCF_020536995.1 of Dreissena polymorpha. NCBI lineage: Eukaryota > Metazoa > Mollusca > Bivalvia > Myida > Dreissenidae > Dreissena > Dreissena polymorpha. The sequence continues at coordinate 39,035,369 of NC_068356.1, forward strand.
CAGTACACTTGTTATTGATGTGAATACAGGCATTTGCTTTATAATAATTCTTAAGTCTAGGTTACATTTCATTTCACTATGCTGTTGTGAAATATGTTTTGAGTGTGGTGTAGACTTCATGCCAAACCATTTTTACTTCCGTTCCGCTTGAGAAAACAAAACTGCGTTCGACAAGTAAACATTAAAAATTTGAAAATAAGTAAGTCATTGTACTTGGATGAGTGCGACATGTGAGAGATTTATACTCATTTACAATATGATGCATTGATTTAACGATTATTGCTGTCAAATCTCCACTTGAATCACTATTTTGTATACATGTATTTAGTGTTCAAATTGGTCTTAAGTATGGAAGGCCCGTTTACCATGCGCTTTGCAAAAGCAATTTTCCTAACCAATGTGTATTTCTAAAACTGCCAAGTGTCAGTGATAGTGGTATTTTTAAGTTATCAGCTATCAATTATCAATTGACATTTTATGAATAGCCTCTGCCATTCAGAGGAAAGAAAATAATGTTGTTATAATCAATTATTAAACGACACATATCATTTCACAAAATCATTTGGAAGCATTTGCAGCAAACACATTGCAAAACAGTACTGTTTCTTCTCAGATGGCGTTTAGTAAACTACCATTGGTGTTATGAATATATATAAAACAAAAAACATGACCACCAGCATTTTGAAGATAGCACTCCTCAGTGCTATGTAGAAATTGTTTCTTTTGCTTAGGTTTTACGCAACAGCATTGACAACTATGCAAAAGTAATATAGATAACATAATTAATGACAATACAGGGATTTTCAACTTTTGTATAAACACTTTTTTTTGTGGCTACATTGACTACCGGTATATTGGTTAACTAAAATTGCTCAAATTCTAAACAATGCTATGGGAGTTATGTTTTTATTAAAAAGTCGCTATCCCAACAAAATGAGAAAATATAGCGCTATTCCAATTGTAATCCACTGTATACCAAATCACTGGAGAACGTTCTTGAATGTTATACATGAATTTACACAATTAAGCAAATGCACATAACTCACAATCACACTTAACTGATATTATATTATACTTTTTAAATTGTATACCCCGTTTCATTTGCAAGCAAAATGATTAATTTGAGCAATCCATTTTTATCTCGAAGATGATAGACGAAGATTAAATTGGCTTTAAAATAAAGTGTTGAAACTTGGACAAAAACAAAGACAATCCCATATTTGATCGCTTTTAAAGTTGACACGATTGCATTTGCAATTATGTTTTAGTAACGAGTTATGTCCACTGTGCTTATTTAATTATAAACACAAAAGTCAATAGTTGACTCAGCCGAAATAATACATTACACAGTACTTAAGTGGTACACGTGAAAGGTTTAAAATACTTATATATATATATATATATTATATATATATATATATGATTTGTTTTTTAATGATTTTCAGACTAACGAAAGTTTTTCCTTCTTTTTGTTTTCCAGGTTTTGTTACACAAGGTCTAAAATGATCAACCCTGAAGGAACCCAACCAATTGTAGGAGCAGGTGGTGATGGTAATGAACCCACAGCCAGTGAGGTTGCTCGTGGTTTGCAGATAGTTAAAGACAACATTAAGGATGAGAAGGTTAAAACAGACTTGCAAGACATTATTTCAAAAATAGCTCATGGATCAGTCCAGGAGAGAAGCTATAATATTTTGACAGAGAATTTAAGGAGCTTTGTGACCAATCTTGGATCCAGTGTGCACTTTTCATTAAGTCAGACCAAGCAGATCATTAAAACCATTATTGTGTTGTGGAATAAACCCTTTATTGCCAGGCATGTGATGAAGGAGGTTTACAATGAGGATATTGGAACACTTATCGATAAAGAATTGCTCGATCAGATACCGAATGATGTAAAACAGTTGGATGACGATGCTATTGAGATTTTTTCTAAAGCTTTACAAATTGGCTTTGAAGAAGTTAAGAATATCCGCCTTATGGTTGTAGGTATGTTTGGTGTTGGAAAAACATCACTCGTGAACAATTTGATTGACGACTTCAGAGAAAATACATTTGTACCTAAAAGCACCGAAGGTATAGATCTGCATAGGTGCCATCTTATGCAAAATGGGGATTGGTGTTTGGATGAAGAACACAAATTAGTAAAAATTCAGACTCGCCTTATAAATGCTTTTAGGGAAGCAAAGCAAACTACAAATAAATATTCAATAAGTAATTATACAGGTGAACAGGAAAACCCTGGCAGCGTTTTTGTTGAAGAAAAGCGTTTTTCCGATGATACTGATATTCGCTTCACATCAGAAGCACGGGCACCAATAAGGCAAATTGCTAAAGAAGATGATGCACTTAAAGATTTTCTTCCACTTGTTGAATCAGTACAGAAAACCGACAAAGAAACTTTAGACAACAAAGATGTGTCTGCTAAAACGAAGACAGATACCACTGTGTCTGTTTGGGATTTTGCAGGCCAGACACTTTACTATTCTACTCATCAGTTTTTCTTAAATAAGAGATCCATTTACTTACTTCTTATGGACCTGACCAAACAACTGGATGAATATGTAATAGAAAGCACAACCGAAAAAAGTGGAAGTTGGTGTGGTTTAGTAAAAAACTGTACCTATTTGGATGTCTTTAAATTTTGGCTTAATGCTATCCACATGTACAGTGGTTATCAATCTTTAACAGGAGAAATACAACCAACTGTTATTCTAGTCGGAACACGGAAAGACAAATTAGAAGGAAGTGATGAGGAAAAGACCATTCATAATGACAATTATTTTGATAAAGCACTGCGTTCTTTTGAGACAAATGCGCCCATTTTAAAGCACATTCATAAGAGGAAATTTCTCGTGAGCAATTTATCTCCAGGAGATTCTATATTTGAGGAACTACGCAAAGAAGTCAAACGTTTGGCGGAGAAACAAACGTTTTGGGGTGAAAAGACTCCTGTCAGATGGATTCAAATGGAACAGTCCCTTGACAAAATGAGAGATCTGGACGAACAGCTTATACATTATGAAAAGATAAACGAAGCAAATAAATCTAGCCTAAGCCCACTAAATGCAGATGAACTGACCGTGTGTTTGGAAATTCAGCACAGACGTGGAAATATATTATTTTTCAACACAGACGAACTCAAGCATTTGATTATTCTTGCTCCTCAATGGATAATAGACGCATTTAAGTGCTTCATTTCGCATGTACGGGACAAAAATCCAACCCATTTGACTGATTGGGATGAATACCTAAACCTTGGTATTCTGAAACCTCAAGTGTGCGATGAAATCATGGCTAAAAGTCCTGAACATATAAGAAATTACAGAAAAGATGTTATAAAGTATATGGAGCACTTGGATGTAATTGCAAAACCTTTAAAACTTGAAACCCTAAACGAGGTCGCCGGAAATGAAACCCTTGATAGACAAGTTTTACAAGGTGCAAATGAAGTGGTTGAACAAATCAATCACAAGTATGAAGATTTCTATATTGTTCCATGTATACTGAAGAATCCTCCACCACCAATAACGACATTTACTTCACCAGAAGATGGAATAAAAACACCAGTGTTATGCTTCGTGTTTTGTGAAAAGTTTATGCCTCCGTCGTTTTTTCACAGACTTGTTGCTGTTTGTATTCGCACATGGCCCATCAGCATATCAGGAAACGAGAACAATTTGTACAATGGACTGGCTGTGTTTGACCTTCGTCCAGCATACACTTTCACCATCTGGTACAGGGACCACATCATTTATGCTAGGATATCTTCTTGTTCAAAGAAACACGATTTAGATGTGGACTTCAAACTATGTCAAGAAGTAAGACACATTCTTCGGAAAAGTTTGCTTAATTTTGTTGGTCAATCTGTAAATAGTCCCCGGACTGCTACTGCATTTGATGAGTACGTTCAGTGTCCAGACATGTGCAAGTCGGAGCCCAATAAGGGCATGCTACAAGTGACCAAGTTCATGTATTTCAGTGAATTAGATTGCACAGCATGTCCGAAGCGCCATACAGTGGAACGAGCAGAGGCCTTGCGACATTGGTTCAAGCTGGATCTCGATGAAGCAGATAAGAATGATGATGATTTAAATAGACTTGCAGATGATGATGATCTAAAGAAAGTTGCAAGTGCAGTTGGTCATGAATTCTGGATGCTGGGTATTGAACTTGGTTTGAAAGATTGTGAAATGAACCAGTTATATGATGCCCCTGAATGTAGAAGAGATCACTGTACATTCGTTTACAAGTATTTGGTAAAATGGCGGAATAAAGCTGGAGATAGAGCAACACTGCAACTTCTCAATAGAGCCAAAAATGCGGCACGCGTGTACTGCTCAAAACCCCACACATCTAAATAAATATCTTCATTCAATGTCAACAGGTCCGCGAATGTATAATGACAGCTGCATTGTTACACGTGATACATGGTTCGTAAGTATTTAATAGTATAGTACTGTATCTATGAATTGTTAAGAAGCATGTATAATTCTGTGTTTGTGAGTGCATTTTTCCGTTGTTCTTCAAAAACAATTAGTTTATCTCGCGAATACTTTTACTTCAAATGGTATGAATTATTCGGACGGATGAGTTACTAATTAGCATAGGTGTTTGCGCGTGTGTGTGTGTCTGCGTGCGTGCGTACGTGTATGTTTGCAAGAATTTTTTAGCTATTTTGTACGATAATACAAATTATGCAAAAGGCAAATCAAACGTTAATAATTGTAGTAAGATTCTAAAGTTTCAGTTTAAAACATAAACAATTAGGGCCTGTGTTTTCCTATATCGAATAACTACATTATTTATGTTCATTGATTTCATTTATTTGATTTCAAAGTTTTCACTCGTAACTTTAAATTGTTGTTGTTTTCATGTTTCACATTACTTTCGCATGTGTGCTTGTTCATGGTGAACACTAACATTAGTTCGTATTATTTAAATATTTGATTAAGGTCATTTTTAGCTCAGCTGTTTTCGGAGAAAATCCGGGCTATTGTCATAGCCAGCTTGTCGTCCGCCGTCTGCCTCCCGCCGTAGGCGTCGTGCTAAAACCTTAACATTGGCCATAACTTTTTAAATATTGAAGATAGCAACTTGATATTTGGCATATATGTGTATATCATGGAGCTTCACATTTTGAGTGGTAAAATTTCAAGGTGAACATCATCCCTCAAGGTCTAGGGTCGAAAAAACAAAGTCAAGGGAAGTAATAAGCTTTAAATGGACATAGTTATCTGACCTGCCCACACATATATTTTTGTTAAATAAATCAAAGCGGCGCTGTAGGCGGCATTGTGTTTCTGACAAACACATTGTGGTAAAAGGTCAACGTCAAGGTCATCCTTCAAGGTCTACGGTAAAAAATACACATTTAAGGGAAGTAATAAGCTTTAAAGGGAGATCATTATTCATTATTGAACATAGCCACATTATATATTTTGCATGCACGTGTATTTCATGGAGCTGCACATTTTGAGTGGTGAATCTACAGTCACGGTAGTGGCTTTTAATTATTTGCTACTAAAAATAGAGATTTGTTAGAGGCAATTATTTTCAAGGGAAGTAATTTATATTATTATAAATCTCATATTATATATGTCCTTACCAAGAATTGAAGTTCTTTTCACAGTTACTGTACATATTTATTATTTTGATTATTTATAACTCAAATGATTGATTTGTCAAAGGTTTTTTTAATGATATAATTATCATTTCTTTCATGTACTTAGTTGTTAATAGTATTGTTCATTACATACCTGTGGACCTATGTCCATAGATACATGATGAACTCTGGCTATGATCTCTTTGATAAACCACAGGCCTTGGTTGTCAGTGATGTCTGACTTGGTCATTTTTGACTGTCTACAGACCCCCACCCCTGGTTGGATTGGACAAAATCCAAGGGAAGTAATAAGCTTTAAAGGGAGATGATTTCTATACCTGCCAAATGATAAATAGAATTTTTTGCTCAAAGTGGCGCAGGAGGGGGCATTGTGTTTCTGACGAACACATCTCTTGTTGGGTCACTAGGTCAAAGGTCAAGGTCACTGTGACCTCTAAAAAAAATTCTGACAATCTTTCGCACCCGATCGTGGCACCCGTTATGCGGTGATCGTGGCACCCGTTATGCGGTGCTCTTGTTATGTGTGCAATCGTATGTGTGATAAACTTTGGTCAGTCGGTTTATGTATTTGAAATGAGTTGTACACTACGTCGTAGCGGCAAAAGATCTGCGAATTCATTTTAGTTGAACAAATTATATTTTTAACAAAATAGTTTAAAACCATGAATGTATATTTGCGTCATGGATAAGAGACAAATAAACGTGTTTTTCTACACACACTGTATTTTTCAGTAGAGTGCCGCTCATACGCGTCCATCACATAACATATCTGCGTTGGTGTCAGAAGTGTTTGTTCTCTTCTTGACATGTGGTGCGTGTTCAAAATTATGGTATCAAAATTAAAAGAACATTATATTTTAACAATGCTAATACATGTATAATTATTTTTTATTGCATGAAATTGTGGTTTATATTATTATACTTTCAATTGATACTCTTTATCATTAACATTGTTTTGTTCATATAACTCAGTTATCTCAGTGCAAAATGGAGCACTAGTTTTTTTTTCAAATTTAAAGTTTCATAAAGACTGAAAATCAACGAATATTTCGCAAAATATTTTGTAAAATAAAGTTAATCCTTAAAAACAATCAGTGTTCCGTATAACAATAGCCAAAATTTCAAGGCTATATGTGGCTTGATAACATAGCTTTAACGAGTTACAAATGCTTATATTTATATTTTCGCAATATATTCCATGAGAATTTCCGACGACGGTATCCGAGCATGTACAAGCGAACGCGAGACTGCTTCTTGCAGCGCCGGTAAAACGACGTATTCATGAGAACTGCGTTGAGCTTCCGTTTCCTCCCTTAGCGAATCTCGCGTTTGCTTGTTAAAGTTTTGACATTGTCGTCGGAAATTCACATGGAATATATTGTCACTCACAAAAATAAATTTGTATCTCGTTAAAATTATTTTTCCAGACCACATCTTACGTTTGCATTTTTGGCTATTGTCATTAAGAACACTGTTTTTTATTGTTTTAGCCTTACTTTGTAAAATATTGTACGAAATATTCGTTGATTTTGAGTGTTCATGTGCTTTTAAGTGTAAATAATAAGATATCATTATTTGATCGTTTAACCATGTCATTCCAAAAAAACGGGCGTTTATATTTTTTGACAAATGTTCTCCATTATTTATGAGTTTTGTACAATAGTAATGTGTTTTAACGTTTTTAAGTCCGATAATTACAAAAGTGTGTGTAATCATATAATCTTTTGCACATACCTTCATTTGTTCATTTGTAATTTCCATGGGCGGCCCTGTTCCTCTGCCCATGAAAGATAGTGGCATATGCATGTGTATTAAGTACTTGAAAACCAGCTTAAGTGTGTGTAGGTAAAATTACCGACATGACATGACTGAAATACTGTTTAAAACGACGCACAATCCAACTAAACAAACACACATGAATTTGTTGTCTTTTAATGTTTTTTTATTTACACTCTGGTTTGTGTGTTGACGTTTTTATTACGTTGCTGAACTAAAAATTCAGATCATCATGCATTGTTATGCACGTTTTGAATTAATAAGTATGTTTGATTCTTGTTAAGGAAAACTTTTTTTCAGATAACAATATATTATCAAAAGGTCATGTTAATTAGCATTAATGTAATACATAATAAAAAACGTGTGTACGAAATTGTTTAAGTAATTATAAAATACAATGTTTAAATCGTTATATTTGTAAATTTTGATCATGATATTCTTTTTCAAGCCATTCATGTATGTCTGTCAGTGGGCTTTCGGAACGCAACAAACTATATATTGACCCAATGTTAACATTTTTATTAAATAGGTCACGAGTACATGTTTGTTTTTATGACCATGTTTTACATTTTAACTCTATGTCAAGTGTAATTTCTTATTGCATTCAAAACTAAACATCTTATTATCTATATCTACTATGCTTAATTTACCATTTGTACGGTTCATATCCATGTAAAATCAATTTTTGTTGGTCACATATTTGGATAGACGCCATATTTAAAGGAAGTGACTTTTGACCTTTTTGTTGAATTGTGGGTAGTGTATTTTGACGACCTCTGTCAAACTTGTCGAACTTGTCAGCAGACGGTTTTATCTTGCATTTTCTCAGTACATTTCTTCATCATGCGGAGGTTTGATTTTTATCAAATAATTACAGTCATGTGCATTTATATGTTCTAAACCTCATTATTATACTTAAAGAAACATTTCCAGTCAATTTAATGAAGTTGTTATTGTTTCAACTTTAGGCGGTAACTCTGTTTATTTTTGAGGTGATCGGTTACGCTCGGAAGATGCGCGGATGGTACGCGGTTGAGTTAATGCTCGGATTAATGTTATGACCGCGCATGGCTCGGACCTGCTCGGAGCCTTAGTATTTAAGCCCTGTTAATTTTACAGTCAAGGACTCTGATTTTTTTTTAAATTTAATGCACATTCTCATAAATAGATTTTCTCTGATAAATATTATTTTTAGGCATTTTAAATTAAAAGAAAGTTAGAAACATTTTACATATTTTTGCATATAATAGAGTTTTTTAATAAGATTTAAGACTAAGGTAAAGGGATATTTTATCGTTCAGTTTTAAGACTGATTTGAGCATTGTAAATGTGAGTTTGAGAATTGTATTATTTATGATAAATTGTTGAATGCATTGATGTACTTTTTATGCAAGTTAGTTAAGTATGAAAATTTGTTGAATTTTATTTGGTTGTTTATTATACTTATTATTTGAGAGTCATTAAATGACTCAGGCTATTATCTTCAGTTTATTTTGACAGAGTCCATTTTATTTAAAATGTTTAAATACAACTTAATGAAAGAAAAGTTGGTTTGACACCAAGAGTAGGCTCGCTATCAGATTGCAATAAGGAAAAGAAAAAGAAGAACCCGCTCAGCGCGTTACATATTGATCTAACGAGGCAGCTTATTACGCGTTTTCGAAAAGCACTTCCAATGAATAATTGTTTAAAGAAAACAACATTATGAAAGTGTTCGGATGTTTTAACCGTTCCTAAAAGAGTATAATATATACGTTATGTGTTGAAGATGTTTGTAAAAAAAATAGAATGACATGATTTTAACAATGATATGTATCATACAATTAATTTATTTAATTTCAACAATTGCAACAGTAACTCTGTGTGTGTTTTTTATTAGCCGTAGAAGGAATAACGAAATTGTTTTTCAATTATTTAGACGATAAAAATCATCAAAAGAATCAAATAATAAATTGAATAATTTTGATTAAAATACAAATATTAGATTTAGACATTTTAAAAAGCTGCAATTTCGTTTTGATTTAATGTAAATACTGATTTATTTTGTTTTAACCGCTACCACAACACAACACAATATTATATAGACTCATTATAGTTTGATGCTCTTTGTATCAATGCTGTAAGTTATGCGGCTGATGCAGACCATAAAATACGTGTGTGTTTAAAATGTGATAATTTTTGTTTTACATGATGTTGTCTATGTTCTGTTACTGATGTTTAAATGAGGTGTTTATTAGTTTAATAGGTGTAGTAGTCATAAAACAGACAATGCTACTTCAAGATATTGTACATCTATATGTTAACACATTTGTGTTTTGTTGTCTCCCCTGTAAGCTGTAAACCGTAAATCTTCATAATTGAACACTGTTCTAAAAATGTCATATACGGTGTATTGCAATGAATATTAGAAGTTGAACAAGATTTATTGACCAAACACGAAACATCTCTTTGCCTTCGCATTTTAATGTCAACCATACCTTGGCATGCAGCTTACTTACCCGCGTGTTACATTTTCGAGTGATTAGTTTAATCCCAGTTAATTTCTTGACCTGACACGAAACCCCGTAGCATTATTTTTTTTTTTACATCTAAATGTAAAACTGATCTTGGAAATATGGTCCGACTTGTCGCGTACCATTACCTGTCTGTAATAATATATATATATATATATATATATATATATATATATATATATATATATATATATATATATATATATATATATTATATAATTATTTAACTCTTGCAACTGACAACGTTAAGACAAACACACACAAAAATCTTAACTCAATAAGTTTTAAAGCAGCTAAATAAAGAACTGCATTTGATTATCAATAATTTCTCTCTATTTAAAACTGTCTATATTTTTATGTCGGAGCAATACGAGCTATATGTAAATCCTCGGGTCACCGTGTATCGAGCAGTTAAGAAAACATGTAAAAGAATTTTTGAATTAAGGCAAACAAAGTCGCAGATTTACCTTTAAATAATTAATCAAGCAAAAGCCGATAGTTTCATACCCATCCGAAATAACATACACTATTCGCGTTGTTTACCTGGTATTGAGACGTCACTTACAAAAAACGAGAGTCCGATAAGTTTGTTTATCGGTCAACCTTCTCTTTAAAGTGCTCGAGAATTTCAAAAACACAAACGTTCGCAATTCGTTCGAATACAATTTTTGCATATATATGTTACTTAAAACTGATTTGATAAAATTAGCATCCGATCGGGACGGTGTATACCCACTGAACATGTGCATATCGTCATGTCACCTATTTTCGCGATGTGCGTGCACAGATTGTTCCATGCAACATTTTCTGCAATTCAGGAAAAAGTAAAAAAAATTTTTTTAATAAATCAAATACACGAAAGTGTTGTGTTTACACTAGCGCAGTTGTCTGCCTCACTTTGCAAGTTATGTGGAAATTTACTTATGAGTACCGAAAAATTGAATGAAAAAGGGATACATTTGGATTATTTCAGTATAAGTAAGATTTGAAATTCAATTATACTAGTTTTTTTCCCTCATTTCAGTCGTGTATGTATTTAGTGTAAAGTGTAGTAATTCTATTGAAACAAAATACTCAGAGCGCATGCGTGGACGACATCACGAGAGCCGCGTTCCGAGTCCTTTTCATTTCTTTGCTTATTAATGTTAAATCCATGTTTCTTGTATGCCTGTATGCCATTCACAACTGTTGACTATATTGTGTATATTGTGAATTATATGTATGTGTACTCATGGGCCTAAGGCCTAATGTATTCTGATTTAAAACTATAAACACATATATTATGATAGAATGTTTGATGAATGTTTGAATTAACATATTTATTCAATGTTCATATTTGCTCACCTTAGCTCAATGTTTCCTCTTGGTGAGCTCTTGAGATTGCCTTTTGTCCTTCGTAGGTGGTGAATTTTGCGTCGTTAACGTTACCTCCTTAACAATGTAGAAGCCAAATCCATTTCAATTTATCACGAATCTTGGTCTGAGCTTTTGGTCTTATAATATCTTGACCGGGTTCGAAATGGGTCACGTTGGATCGAAAACTAGGTCACAATGTTAATTCAAGAAAAAGCTTGCTGGCACTCATTAAGTCAAATGTGTAGTCAGTTCTTCATTATCATAACACTTTGTGAAAACCTTTGTTCTAATGAGATCTCGACTTAGTAAAAAAAAAAAGGTTCCGTTTTTTTTAAATATAGCCGCCAGGGGTCTGAGAAGTTTTCCTTTCATCGCTATAAGAAAACCTTGTTAACGCTTTAGGAGTCACTTTTTATTACACTCTTCATTTTATCTGGTCAGAACATTTGTACTTAATCTCAGAGCTGAGTTCGAAAATGGTTCCGGTCCGTTGAAAAAAACATCACCGTCAGGAGGTGGGGCAGTTTTCCTTAAATGGATCAAATGAAACCTTTGTAAGTCTTTATAAGTCACATTTGAGTCCTATATTTATTTTAAAAAATCAGAACATTTACCGTAATGATATCTCAGCTAGATTAACCATCGTTCCGCTTCGTTAAAAATACTTAAAGGGACTGTCAACCACGACGACGAAGAAAAGAAAAGTTGTAAAATATCGCATTTTTTTACAATTATTAGTTTATATTGATTAAAATATCACGACTGGTATATTACATTACTTGAAAAAAAAATCATATTTTCAGTATATTAGGTAATAAAATTTCGCGATGTGAAATCGAAAGTACATCGCGAAAATATGTCACATAACGATATACACGCTATAAATAACGCAAGTAGATTGATCATTTTATATATAAAATATATACAATTCACAACGCATGCACAATTTGCATTCCTGTGTTTACCAAGTGACGATGATGATCATCTACTGGCGTTATTTATAGTTAACTGGTAGTTACCTGGTAGGACATACCCAGTAACATTTAGTACCGAATATACTGAACATATAAAAACTTAACAACTTTTTCAAGTAATGTAATATATCAGTCGTGATATTTTAATCAATATAAACTAATAATTGTAAAAAAATACGGTATTTTACAACTTTTCTTCGTCGTCGTGGTTGACAGTCCCTTTAAAGGCGGACGTTTTTTTCCTAATTTTGCAAAATATAGTGAAACTTTGGTTCGAAAATAGTTACGGTCTTCATAAAGGCGGATAAATTATCCTAATTAGTTTGAAAACGTTCTGTTCTTGCGCAGAAGAGACAACATTCTGGCTTTTAGGGCTGTTCCAATAGACTTGTTCACACTAAATGTTTCTTGGTTTAAATATGCACGCATTACTTTTTATGTATTAAAAAATTTTTAATATATTTTATCTAAGACCTCTTATTACTTAAAAGATAAAATATATGTTATTTAATCTCATCGTAGACACTATTAAGATGGTATTTGTGTGCGCCGCGTCTTGTTCATATTTAACATTTTAGTTTGTGAACACTGTAGTAGCTCTGTTTTGGCCAATCATCATTAAAGTTAATCAGAACAAATCACAATAAATTTTTCGTGCAATCGTAGATGTTTAGGGATAGTTAAAACACTTTTCGTAAAAATTTCGTGAGGTGATGCGTGTGTCCTGGTATACCGTAATAGTGTGGGCACCAGAATTTTATTTAATAATTTCCGAATAGTCAACCACACAGAAGCGTTCTTCTTTCGTTAATAACCGAACTTTGGCAGAGCTGCTAATTTCACTTCACACATAATATGTGTCATAATGGGTAGAAAAAGCTTGGTCAAAAGTCAAATGTAGATAGATAGATTTATAGATAGATAAAATGTATAACACAAAAATCACAAAAGTTGATCAGATCAAAACCTAGTATTTAGGTCTCAGGTGAGCGTACCAGGACTGTGGCCCACTTGTTTATTTTTGCCGAAATATTATTCAAAAAGCTATATTGCCATTTATTTTGCTACTATTCAAAATATCTAGGATAACTACAAAATCTTTTAATGTTTAAAAACGTGTAGATATTTTTCCGTTAAGTTGTAAAAATAATTATTTTGATATGAAAGACTCAGATAAATTTAAAATTGTAAAGGCTACCATGACGGCATTAGACAACAAAAATTTAATCATTAATTATTTTGTTTATATTGTACGATGTTTTTTTTCTGATTTGCACTCATATCCTCGCCACGTGTAATAAAGACTTGAATAATGAGATTTGTTTTGTTGTGTTTTTATCATTCATTAAAGAGAGTATGCACGATTTTGTCAAATATTTATGAATTTATATAAAATGTGTAAAAAACTTATTATACATATGTCAATATAAATTAAAATAAAGTTAAGAAGAACATGTGTCGAAAAAAAAAGCAAAATAAGCCAGATATTTAATTCTTAAATCGAAAATGTCTGTACAGTCGAATTCGCCAGCATGTATATCATGCATTTACGATGTAAATCTAAATTAAGTTTTAAGGATCATTTTAATTTCCTGCAGCGATATATATTCATACGACACACGAACACTAACTCCGACCCTCATAAAAGACGAATGCTTCGGTTATTGTAGGAAAATATGTACGAAACATCTTCGTCACAATGGGCTCAGGGCACTTATTTGTCTTTGCTGCAATTCATGAAATTCGTCTTCAATGTATAATTTGTCTTGCCTATTTTGTGTTATTGTAACATATTTTTATCAATATATTACAATTTAACACGTATAAAAATCGTGCATACTCTCTTTAAATATTTAATGTCAAGTCCTAAAGCGTTAAATGTTAATCAAGTTAATGTTTTCCAATATGTCTGTTTACAAACAAACAGGATCCGTCCTATATATAGTAATACTACACTCCAGAAACATAACCAAGACAGTAAAATGTGTATAAGTCATCTGCCATTATACTTTACAGGAAACACAGCGAACATTCCATTCGTAAAGTGATGAAAGCTGAGAGTAACCGCCCTGGGTCGATCGGGGGCTTAAACCGGTGTGATTGATAGCATAAAATTACGATTGACCACTCGCCTAATATCCCTCCGCCCACTTTCTCTGGTAACACTGATATTACAAAACTGCGACAAACGGTGGTAGACGACACGCATTAAAGGGTTCAACCGGGTGATTTGGGATCGTATGGTCTGTTATTTAAGCTTTAGAAGAGAGTTAAACGAACTGCTAATAATACAAAAAAAGGAGTTATTGTCGAAAAACATTGTGAATATTAATTTGATTTAAATCCCATTTTTACCTAAGCAGAAATAACTTCAGATTTATTAATTAATTGTAATATTGTTTCATGTTTATTATCGCAACACAAACAACGGTAGTCGTAATATTTTCGTGTGTACATTATGTGACCTATACAGTACATTTGACTGAGATTACATATTTTTGCAGATTTTCGGGAACTCATAATTCCTCAATATGTGCAATATTAGTTGTTTAAATATCCCAAACTTACGTTACCGAATAGCACATTCAACATCAGTTTTACAAATCACTTTCATAATTAAGTACAGAGTTTAAACATCGTGATCATTCGCAATCATTACTATAGTTATCTGTTACCTCTGCTTTATTTACATTTATCAACCTGTGTCACACGTTTGGACTATTTAAAAAAATATTGTTAAAGGTCCATTTAGACGCAATCATGGACAAGCTTCTTCCGATTTAGTACCCATCTATCACTGGTACATGCATGTCTGAAAGGCACAATACTATGTCAACCGACTATCCTTTAAATTTTGGATGGGGATTAGGCACGTTTACTTACATGAATGTAAATACTTAAGTGTCAATAATATTAATTAGGTGTTTGCCAGCGTTATTTTAATATATGAGAAAGGTGAAGAGTTAACATTCGTACACGTTTTGATTGGGATAAGACGTTGCTAACGCAAACAGCGAATTTATATATTTATAGTATTAACGCATTTAATATACCGGTAGTTATTTTGATTACATTTTACTAATTGAACATCGCAAAGGAAACGTGCGTGAACACCAAAATCGTGTTGCTCATAGTATCCGTAATTTAGTAATATCTAATCTCAAAATATAGTTAATCACCCCCCTCGTCATCAACAACGTCATCATCTATATCATCAATGAAAGTATCATTATTATCTTAGTTAAACTTAACAAGTTCCCGTTGGGTTTATTATTAATAGTCTGTCGGACAGTCAGACGCACGGAACCACAAGACGTAGCAAAAAAAACGCATACAACAAGCAAAAACAAACGGCTATTATAATACTAGAATCACCAACCTGAAATGATTAGTAAAAAGAAGTTTGATTGATGAAACAAAGCTTAATCGAGCCCTAAACCTCAAACTCGGCCTAGACTTTTAATAAAATATAAAGGTGTCAATTAACATCATAGCATCTAGAAGCATATAAATAACGTAAATTAACAGGCAAATAAAGAGAAATAGTTCCATTGATTACCATTCAACTACACAATGGCGAGATGCAAAAAAAAAAACAAGCAACAAAATTAGAACTTCATGTAGCAGATAAAATGGCAAAAAATAGGTTTTAACTATATCTTTTGTTTGTTATCAGACAAAGATTCAGAAACACGTTATAATATAGTTAAACATTAACATAACCCTGAAACAATTTGATGTTAAAAGATCTAAAAGTTATATAACATAGGTTTGTTGTGCATGGTCATATTACGATGCATGAAAGCAAAATCTTAATTATTATATATGTTTTAATATTCTTGTCAACGACTTATTTAAAACAACATTTTATTTGATATACACGAGAAAGATTTTTAAACAATGTTGTAACAAAATGTGATTGTGTCATGAAAACCTAAACCGTTTTCGAATTGTACACTCCAATAACATGTACTAATTTATACATTGATTTAACTTGCTATTTATGTTTGCTGACTTCAAGGCAACTTAACGTAACCGATAAGTCACTGTCAATTATGACGCGCGGAATCGACACAAACATTCTGGAAACCGCTTTAAATTACATATTCATTTAAATAACACGAGTCTGCTTTAATTGTCATTTCTATTTTAAATCTAATAAGAAGAGCCCCGTAAAGCACTCATCGACGATGAAACAGTTTCTGT